>NC_134402.1:290211232-290511232 GCF_038048845.1 Mixophyes fleayi
TACTTAAGGGCATGGTCCTAAAGTGATAGTAGATAGGTCTTGAAGTGATGTTTTTGCTCTCTTCACCATGCATGTTTCCTTGTTGAATACACAGTTCCACAAATGTTGCACAAAGTCTCCTTACACTGTACAAAGCAGAGTGGGGGGAGTACACCAATGTTGTGGTGAATACACAAAGTGGCAAATTAAATACATTTGTATATCCTGCTGTTAGTAAATGACCTTAATAATGGTAAAAAATTATCAATAATAATGTTCAAACCTACAGAATTGCTCAAAGACGCTTGCTTGCTTAGAGGAGCGAATGCAGGGTGACAGATTAATGCTGGAAAACAAAGCATTGCTTTTCTGTGTTGATCCCTCGGCCTGTGTTCTCTCTGAAAGCTGCAGCAAGGTTCCCTATTTTGAGGCTCATTATAGTATTCTCATGCTGCTGAACCTGTGTTAGATCAGATAACGGTACACAAAGCATGTGTACGGATCACACAGAGTGCCTGGAACCTGCATTAGGGTTAGCATGATTTATTTATACGCAGGTAAATTTGTTTTCATCGGTTAGGTTTTTTTTTGTAGGGGACGGGTTGGTGGCTGTATTTTGGGAATTAAAGAGTAAATAAAAATAAATTGCAAAACCTTATTTATTACTGCAACCTTTCTAGTAAATGTTTCATAATAAATAACAAGTTATCATTTTTTTTAACTTTTATTATGTCCAATCTCACTCCGTTTCAGCTAGAAGTTGAAAATGCGCGCCTAAGGCATATCAATCGGACGCTTTCTGAAACACTTGAAACCCGAACGGTGACTTCTGCACTATTGGAGGATGAAGGAGTTCTTGACAGCATTGAAAAATCCTTCAGTAAATTCCACGCTTTCCTGGATCTTTTAAAAGACGCAGGGTAAATCCTAAAGGCAGGTTTAAATGCGGAACATATTTTTGCCCTCTCTTTGTGTGTTTTTGTTTGCAGGTCATTTTTAAAGTTCTAGTCAAGGTGTTCACTGAGGGTCAAAATGGCACATCCAGTGACTTACATAAGATAAGTACTCAAACCCCATACAAAGTGGACAGATCTGCTGCATTACAAATAACACTTACACAGATTGTCCCAGACAGTATTTTTATTGCGAACCAGTAGGCTTTTGAAGAAAATTTTGAAACTCAAAATTCATTATTTTTATGCAGATTTTTTATTTTTTTTTAAACAACAAAAACTTTTTTTAAACAACAAAAACTGAAACATGATTGGAAGTATTCAAGCCCTGCAGACTATCACTTGATAAAACCACTTGCAATAACCGCTTTAAAACTGTTGGGGTAAGATTCTACCAGGTTTGCGCACTGTTTGGGAGGGAATTTTGCCAATTCAGGTTTACTCCAAGCTGTTCAGGTTGGTTGGAGGATTCTTGTGGACTAAAATTTGCAAATAGTAGTACAGTTTCTCAATTAGATTGAGATCTGGGGGTAAATGTATTTAAAGTGGCAATAGCTTTAAAGGCAAGTTTTGCCTTTAAAAACCATTGCTGCTTTAAATTTACCATAAAAAGCCACCGTATATTGGCTATTTGATACATTTACCCTCTGGACTTTGATTTGGCCATTGTAAAACATTCACCAGTTTGTTGTTTAACCTCACCTGTGTTGCTTTTGCCTTGTGCTTGGGATTTCGTTTTCAAGCAGACCAAATCAGTTTGTCTCATGGTATTTTGCACCATCCGTCCTTCAATTTTAACAAGACGCTCAGTCCCCACTGAGGAAAAGCACCCCACAAATGATGCTACAGCCCCATACTTCTCTGTTGGGATGGTGTTTGCCGTAGAATGAACAGTGTTAGGTTTGAGACACACATAATGTTTTGATTTGTGGCCAGAAAGCTTCATTTTTGTCTCTTCTGTCCACACAACCTTATTCCACATTTTAGCTGGGTCAGTCTGATGCTTTCTGGCAAACTGCATGGGGTATATTTACTAAACTGCAGGTTTGAAAATGTGGAGATGTTGCCTATAGCAACCAATCAGATTCCAGTTATCATTTGTTTAATAAATTATACAAAATGACAGCTAGAATCTGATTGGTTGTTATAGACAACATCTCCACTTTTCAAACTACTTCTTTCTAGCCATCCTATCATACAGACCAGTTGTAGGCAGAGCTCTTGATATTGATAACTGGGTCACTTTCACTTCAGTCTCAGCCACTGATCTCTGTAGCTCCTTCAAAGTAATATTTGGCCTCTCTGTTACTTCCCTTATAAGTCTTCTACGTGCTCTGATGCTGAATTGTAAGGGAGAGCCTTGTCTAGGCAGTGTCTGGATAGTATGATGCAGCTTCCATTTCCTCACACTTACATAGTAACATAGTAACATAGTTGATGAGGTTGAAAAAAGACACCAGTCCATCAAGTTCAACCTATTTTGGATCTCCTGCGATCCTGCACTTATATTTGAAATTAATCCAGAGTAAGCAACCGCCAATCTGTTTCAATTGTGAAAATCCCTCCAGACTCAATATTGCAGTCCTATTTTTACCCTATATCCACTACTATCCTTCAAATTAACGGTCGTATCCCTGGATACACCTTTCCGCTAAAAATTTGTCTAACCCTTTCTTAAACATATCTATTGAATCTGCCATCACAACTTTTCCTGGCAATGAATTCCATATCTTGACTGCCCTTACTGTAAAGAACCCCTTCCTTTGCTGGTTGTGAAATTTCCTCTCCTCTAACCTTAGGGGATGACCACGTATCCTGTGTATGGTCCTTGGGGTAAAAAGTTCCCATGAAAGCTCTTTGTATTGACCCCTAATGTATTTGTACATAGTAATCATATCTCCCCTTAGACGCCTCTTTTCTAAAGTAAACATGCCTAAACTGGCTAACCTTTCCTCATAACTTAATGACTCCATACCCTTTATCAATTTTGTCGCCCTTCTCTGAACCCTTTCTAGTTCCAAATTATCTTTTTTATAGAGTAGTGCCCAGAACTGTACTGCATATTCAAGATGAGGTCTTAACAATGATTTATACAGTGGCAAAATTACACTGTTCCCTTGCATCTATGCCCCTTTTTATGCATGCCAATACTTTGTTTGCCCTTGCAGCTGCTGCTTGACATTGAGCACTATTGCTAAGTCTACTGTCTACGAGCACTCCCAAATCCTTTTCCAATATAGATTCTCCGAAATTAATTCCATTTAATTTATAGATTGCGTTCTTGTTTTTGATCCCTGAATGCATAACCTTACATTTATCTGTGTTAAACCTCATATTCCATTTGGCCGCCCAATCCTCCAGTTTATTTAAGTCCCTCTGTAGAGAAGCTACATCTTGCTCTGATTTTATTACCTTACAGAGTTTAGTGTCATCTGCAAAAATAGAAACTTTACTCTCTAAACCATCACCAAGGTCATTAATAAATATATTAAAAAGGAGTGGTCCCAGCACGGAACCTTGAGGTACTCCATTTAAGACTTTTGACCAATTAGAAAATGTTCCATTTATCACAACTCTCTGTTCCCTATTCTCTAACCAGTTTTCAATCCAAGTACAAATTTTGATTCCTAGACCCAGTTCCCTTATTTTGTAAACCAACCTCTTGTGTGGTACTGTATCAAAGGCCTTTGCAAAATCTAAGTAGACCACATCTACTGTCCTGCCCTGGTCTAAGTTCCCACTAACTTCCTCGTAGAAACTAATTAGATTAGTTTGACATGACCTATCCCTCACAAATCCATGTTGATTCCCACTAATAATTTTATTGCGTACCAAGTAATCCTGAATACTGTCCCTTAAAATACCTTCCAGTAGTTTCCCCACTATTGATGTCAGGCTTACAGGTCTATAATTCTCTGGTTGTGATCTCGTCCCCTTTTTAAACAACGGCACCACATCTGCTATTCGCCAATCCCTTGGTACTGAGCCTGATGAGATTGAATCTCTGAAAATTAAGAATAGCGGTCTAGCTATTTCCGAGTTTAACTCCATAAGGACCCTTGGGTGTATGCCATCTGGACCTGGAACTTTATTCATCTTAATATTCTTCAGTCACCTTTGGACTTGATCTAACAGTGCTCACTGGAATATCCAAGAACATGGATATTATTTTGTAGCCTTCTCTTATATTATATCGTGTCTCTAACGTTATCTTTAATTTTCTTAGAATGATCTTTGGTCTTCATTTACCTTCAGATTTAAAGTATAATATGTTTTTGATGATGATGATGATAACCAATGTTATTTGAATTAAGGGGTCTTTTTTATCCATGAAAGCTAACCTTTTTTAATGATTCACAGGTAGAAGCTAATTGAAAACCAATTGCTAGGGCAATATCTTTCATCTATGTAAACTTTGAGTTCACACATCACAGGGGGATGAATACTTATGCTAGTAGCAATCACAGGGGGTGAATACTTATGCTAGTAGCATTTTTAAGTTTGAAAACAAAGTACATTTTCAAACTCCTAATTTTTATTAGTATTTGTTTCAAGACTCTAAGGCAGCGGTTCCCAAAGTGTGTGCCACGGCTCCCTGGGGTGCCGCGGCGCTGTCACAGGGGTGCCACGATCGCACTCCAAAAAAAGAAGAAAAAAAAAACAAACTTACCCATCCAGCGCCGGATACTCCTCCTCGCTGTTTTTACTGACTGCGGGCGTGACGTGATCACGTCCAACAGTGTCAGTGAGGAGCGGCAGCAAAGAGGACATCAGGACAGAAGACAGCGGAACATGAAGAAAGAAGGTAATTAAAGGAAAGGAGAGTTAAGGGGGAGAGAGATGCTGAAGGGGGGGTGGGGGACAGAGAGAGATGCTGAAGGGGGGTGGGGGGCAGAGAGAGATGCTGAAGGGGGGGTGGGGGACAGAGAGAGATGCTGAAGGGGGGGTGGGGGACAGAGAGAGATGCTTAAGGGGGGGTGGGGGGCAGAGAGAGATGCTGAAGAGGGGGTGGGGGCAGAGAGAGATGCTGAAGGGGGGGTGGGGGGCAGAGAGAGACGCTGAAGGGGGGGTGGGGGGCAGAAAGAGATGCTGAAGGGGGGGTGGGGGCAGAGAGAGATGCTGAAGGGGGGGTGGGGGACAGAGAGAGATGCTGAAGGGGGGGTGGGGGGCAGAGAGAGATGCTGAAGGGGGGGTGGGGGACAGAGAGAGATGCTGAAGGGGGGGTGGGGGGCAGAGAGAGATGCTGAAGAGGGGGTGGGGGCAGAGAGAGATGCTGAAGGGGGGGTGGGGGGCAGAGAGAGACGCTGAAGGGGGGGTGGGGGGGCAGAAAGAGACGCTGAAGGGGGGGTGGGGGCAGAGAGAGACGCTGTAGGAGTGGGACAGAGAGAGACGCTGTAGGAGTGGGACAGAGAGAGACGCTGAAGGAGTGGGACAGAGAGAGACGCTGAAGGAGTGGGACAGAGAGAGACGCTGAAGGAGTGGGACAGAGAGAGACGCTGAAGGAGTGGGACAGAGAGAGACGCTGAATGGTGGGACAGAGAGAGACGCTGAAGGAGTGGGACAGAGAGACGCTGAAGGAGTGGGGGGCAGAGAGAGACGCTGAAGGAGTGGGGGGCAGAGAGAGACGCTGAAGGAGTGGGGGGCAGAGAGACGCTGAAGGAGTGGGGGCAGAGAGAGACGCTGTAGGAGGGGGACAGAGAGCGACGCTGAAGGAGGGGGACAGAGAGAGACGCTAAAGGAGAGGGACAAAGAGAGACGCTGAATGGGGGGACAGAGAGCCGCTGAAGGGTGGGGACAGAGAGACGCTGAAGGAGGGGGGGACAGAGAGAGAGACGCTGAAGGAGGGGGGGGGGCAGAGAGAGACGCTGAAGGAGGGGGGGGGCAGAGAGAGACGCTGAATGGGGGGGACAGAGAGACGCTGAATGGGGGGGGACAGAGAGACGCTGAAGGGGAGGACAGAGAGAGACGCTGAAGGAGGGACATAATGAGAGCTGATGAAGAGGGGGACACAGGGTGTGAGATGGCGAAGAGGGGCAGTGATATGATGAAGGGGTCTAAATACATCTTACGTCATTTTGACCCAACTACTTAAAAAACTGGACTACCCGGTAATTATTTTTGCTTGGGGGTGCCTTGGAAAAATTATGGTGACCCTAAGGGTGCCTCGAACTGAGAAAGTTTGGGAACCACTGCACTAAGCTGTTTTTTTCTGGAAAAGTCCCATTACAACCTTTACGTATTTATGTATGTATGTCATACACACCATTTTATGTAAATATATATTACTGTTATTAATTAGCCAATGTCTGTAGGAGTGGAATTACCCATTGTGTGACCAAGAGGCTGAGAAATCACCTATCACCATTACATTATTTTACACTACCGCTATGAGATCTATTATCCAAAATACATGGGACTATGCTTTCTGAAGAAGGGATTTTTTCTATATTTTGAAGCACTTTGCCTTAAAATATACTAAATTATAAATAGACCCCAGTCTTTCCAGTTTCTACCCTTGGCATTCCTCTCCTCCTGACAGTTGTGAAGCAGAGCGCCTCACAGTAACTGCAGGAGACACTTTCTGATCATGTCTGTGTGCATGACATTATCACCAAATAGCAGCAATTATTTAGTCTTCATTTCTGATTTTATTTATTATCTAGTTAATGGTTTCCAAATAAAATAACCCTTAACTGTACCTGTATTCATAATGATTAACTAGTAGTCATGTGATCCTTCCTTCCATTCTTATTTCCTTCTGGTATTTTTGCAAAATAAACCACTTTCCCAGAATTCCTAACATGAGATAGCACCAAAGAGTATTGCGGCATGGGGACAGCTCATGTCCTGCTGAACCACTGATTGGTTATAAACAAACTTCCTCCGTATATCAGCTGGCAGTCTGTATCCGTGGTACTCAGGGCCTCCAATAGGACTCCAGGGCCCCTGTGCGTGTGCTTCTTATGGGCACCCCCTAGTCTTGGCTAGGGGGATATCAGATGGCCGTCTGTATCTGTGGTACTCAGGGCCTCCAATAGGACTCCAAGGCCCCAGTGCGTGTGCTCCTTATGGGCACCCCCTAGTCTTGGCTAGGGGGATATCAGATGGCAGTCTGTATCTGTGGTACTCAGGGCCTCCAATAGGACTCCAAGGCCCCAGTGCGTGTGCTTCTTATGGGCACCCCCTAGTCTTGGCTTATGGGGGGTGACCATGCAGACCAGCAGGAAGCTATTCGTTCTCCCAGTCACTCTCCCCAAAATCAGGCTCTGATGGGACCAGAGCCCTATTCGTCCTCTCAGTCATCTCCTCCCCATTCTCCCCGAATTCCATTGATAACCAACCAGTTACCTAGTTATACCTAATTTGATAATTGTGTTTGAGTGTGTGCAGCTTAATTTAAACAAGAATCACACAGAGTTTATTTTCAAAAAAAAAATTTTATTTAACAATATTCAGAAATGCAATTGAAATATTGCTAATGTTTTATTTCAAATTAAAACATACATTTGTTATTCTGCATAAAATAGGAACATATGTTTTAACACTGTCCTATGTCTTTTACACACTTGTTCTATAAGAGAACCATTATAACGGATACCCCTGGACTCACGAAGAGTCATCCTTCAGCACTCAGGAGAGGAAAAACCCCCCTGTGGAGGAAACCTCTGGGGAACCATGGCTGCGAGGACTGCCCTTCCCTCTGGGCATTAAGGGGCTGCAGAGATAACGTGTAAAGTTGGAATGTTTGTTGATCCATACAGGTGAAATTCACCAGTATTTCTGGTAATAATGTCCATTGTTCCGGTCCTGTTTTAGCTCTCGGTGATCTGGCTTCAGTTTTTCTTCTTATAGATCCAGAGGAAGACAAAAAACCCCTCAGAGACATTTAATTTTTCTCAAAGAGGGAAAAAAAAATTCTTCCTGACTCCATGTATGGCAATCAATATTCATCCTGGATCATATATAGCTCTGTAGAGAAATAAAAGAGAGGGTGCCCTGCTCCTAGGAGCTTACAATCTAATGAGATGAATCCTGCCCACTAGGGCTTACAATTTGATTCATTTACACAGAACAGGGGAGGGAGCCCTGCTCCTAGGAGCTTACAATCTAATGAGATGAATCCTGCCCACTAGGGCTTACAATTTGATTCATTTACACAGAACAGGTGAGGGAGCCCTGCTCCTAGCAGCTTACAATCTAATGAGATGAATCCTGCCCACTAGGGCTTACAATTTGATTCATTTACACAGAACAGGGGAGGGAGCCCTGCTCCCAGGAGCTTACAATCTAATGAGATGAATCCTGCCCACTAGGGCTTACAATTTGATTCATTTACACAGAACAGGGGAGGGAGCCCTGCTCCTAGGAGCTTACAATCTAATGAGATGAATTCTGCCCACTAGGGCTTACAATTTGATTCATTTACACAGAACAGGGGAGGGAGCCCTGCTCCTAGGAGCTTACAATCTAATGAGATGAATCCTGCCCACTAGGGCTTACAATTTGATTCATTTACACAGAAAAGGGGAGGGAGCCCTGCTCAAAGGAGCTTACAATCTAATGAGATGAATCCTGCCCACTAGGGCTTACAATTTGATTCATTTACACAGAACAGGGGAGGGAGCCCTGCTCCCAGGAGCTTACAATCTAATGAGATGAATCCTGCCCACTAGGGCTTACAATTTGATTCATTTACACAGAACAGGGGAGGGAGCCCTGCTCCTAGGAGCTTACAATCTAATGAGATGAATCCTGCCCACTAGGGCTTACAATTTGATTCATTTACACAGAACAGGGGAGGGAGCCCTGCTCCTAGGAGCTTACAATCTAATGAGATGAATCCTGCCCACTAGGGCTTACAATTTGATTCATTTACACAGAACAGGGGAGGGAGCCCTGCTCAATGGAGCTTACAATCTAATGAGATCAATCCTGCCCACTAGGGCTTACAAATTGATTAATTTACACAGAAGGAAGGGAGCCTATACAAGATACAAAATGCTTCTCACTTACCTCTACAGAATAACATCCATATATTAGAACTGGAATGTGATTGGATCTTGCCTATAGGGCTCACACAATCCTGCAACATTCGAAGAGAGCAGGGGATCCCACGCAGTAACTGTTAAAAGAACAAGTTACTTGAGCAACCCTGAATCTATCTCTTCGCTGGTATCGGTGATCCTCGGCGTTACCCTCCCAACTGACATCCTGATTCTGACTGCAGCAGTTTCTGGTCCTTTATATACAGTCTCATGATCATTTCTTCATAATCGTCTCCATGGGAACTATGTCACCTGATCTGAGGTCATAATAGGCTCTGACCTCATGTTACTGATAAGGGATGAAAGTATAACCATATTATTCAATCAATCACTGACTCCTGCAGATCCAGGAGAGATCTGCAGTATCTGGTCCACTGGAAGGGCTGTGGTCCTGATGATCTTAGTATATTATTCTCCCTGCCTAACTCACAAATAGCTAGGGTCAGTTTTAATACCTCGATTGTAGAAATTCACGTTCAGCCGTAGGGGATGTTCTTTTGCCAGATTATTTGTCTGTCATAATTGCCATTATTCTTTGTATATATAACTAAAGATTTGTTGAAAAAAATTGTGTGGAAAATATGCCAATTATACTGTAAAAAGTCGTATTTTGCTCCAACACGCCCATAACGTATTTTGCTTATGCTTACAGACGGCTTCCTTTCCACTTCCTCCTTTTCAATCATAATGAGCCTCGAGCGGTTTTAAGGGCAAGATGCGGTTCAGTCTTCATATTGCCACAACCGTAACACGTGCACATGCGCAGGAGTAAAAAGCGTATTATACACAGGAAACCGCACTTTGTGTCCAAATCCACATGACCCATTAAATCTGGATTAGCAACAATTATAGATAAAGATCTTTAGAAATAAGAGTTAAGATGACCTCTCTGAGCAATTTATTTGTGCACTTAAGAGTCATCAACAAAATATACCCTTATAAGTTATTATTATTTTTATTATTATTAATTTTTATTTATAGGGCGCCACAAAGTATCCGTAGCGCCGTACAGGGACAAACAATGGCACAGTACAAGGTGAAGCAGCACAGTACAAGTAACAGTAAGCACTATAACTCTGGGGGCTCAGGCACAGCATGAAAGAGAGGGAGTGAGGGGAAAAGTAAGTATAGGCAGGTAACTATGGCCCAAGAGGGTGGGCACAGATGACAGGTTGAGAGTCAGTGAGGGGAGCGGAGAGAAGCGAGAGGAGACAGAGGGCAGAGGGACCGAGAGGCGGTGAGCAGAGTAGCTGGAGAGCGCAGTTAAAAGTGATGGAAACAGGAGGTAGGAGAGCCCTGCTCAAAGGAGCGAACAATCTAAAGGGAGGGGAAGACAGACAGACACATGGATGAGACGTAGAGACGGGAGAAATGGAGACGGAGTCGAGGAAGGGGAAGAAGGGATGAGAAAGAGAGGTAGCCGACCGGTGGGAGTTTAGGCATGAGACTGGAAGGCTTTAAGGAAAAGGTGGGTTTTTAATGTTCGTTTGAAAGAGGACAGATATGGGGAAGTTCTGATGGAGCGGGGGAGCTTGTTCCAATGGAGGGGAGCGCCGCGGGAGAAGTCTTGGATACGTGCGTGAGAGGAGGTAATCAGAGAGGAAGAGAGGCGACGATCAGTTACCCCAACCAGCACTCTTTCCGTGTCCCCCACCAAGCGAGGATGGCGGAAGCCACCTTCTGTGGCGTATTTGCTGGACGAGCATCTATTTGCCATATTTCATCCCCTGTCCAGTTTCAGACTCAACAAGTGCAGTTCTCTATATTTTACTTTATACTAAGAATCGAGTTTGGTGGCGGTTTGAAACTGCCACACCTCGCCCACGGTTTAGTGGTCCAAACCGCCATCAAAACCGTCATCCGACAGGACAATTTTAATACCTGCTTAAGAATAGCTTGCTTGCTCAAACGTGCTGATTGCACTATTGTGCCATTGAGAACATAATAGGAAGCACCATTGACATTTAGGGGCATATTCTGAAGGAGGGGGACAGAGAGCGACGCTGAAGGAGGGGGACAGAGAGCGACGCTCACGGAGGGGGACAGAGAGAGCGACGCTCAAGGAGGGGGACAGAGAGAGAGACGCTGAAGGAGGGGGACAGAGAGCGACGCTCACGGAGGGGGACAGAGAGAGAGCGACGCTCAAGGAGGGGGACAGAGAGAGAGACGCTGAAGGAGGGGGACAGAGAGAGAGAGACGCTGAAGGAGGGGGACAAAGAGAGAAGCTGAAGGAGGGGGGCAGAGAGAAACGCTGAAGGAGGGGGGCAGAGAGACGCTGAAGGAGGGACATTGTGAGAGCTGATGAAGAGGGGGACAAAGTGAGAGCTGATAAAGAGGGGGACATAGTGAGAGCTGATGAAGAGGGGGACAGAGTGAGAGCTGATGAAGAGGGGGACAGAGTGAGAGCTGATGAAGAGGGGACAGAGTGTGTGAGATGGCGATGAGGGGAGGACACAGGGTGAGAGATGGTGAAGAGGGGCAGTGATATGATGATGGGGCACAATGTAATGGTGAAGGGGTCTAAATACATCTTACGTCATTTTGACCCAACTACTTAAAAAACGGGACTACCTGGTAATTATTTTGGCTTAGGGGTGCCTTGGAAAAATTATGGTGACCCTAAGGGTGCCTTGAACTGAGAAAGTTTGGGAACCACTGCTTTAAGGGATTACTGTCTGGAACCATCTGTGTAAGTGTAATTTGTAATACAGACAAATATGAATATTTTTGCAAGCCGCTGCATATGCTGTCCTACTAAAACCTTGTGAAGAGCTAGGGTATTGGCACATTAGTGCTTGTATGCTGGTATGTATCACCTACTGCAAGTCAGTTTCCATGTGCTTCTTATACATATACATACTAAGCATTGTAAATGCTGGGTTCTGTCACTAATGCAGATACAATTGTATAATTTTGTAGGTGTGCTTTTGCATGACAAGAGGTTTACAGGGCTCCTGGCACTGCACCCTAATTGTTTCTTGATTGCTGTGTGCACTTGGCATTTCCTTTTATTGCTTCTCCTGAACATGAGTGGCTAATTTGCATATCATCTTTATGGAGTAGTTTAACAACTCTTTTGATTGTTTCATTCAGGATATGTTTATATTGCTTCACATTAAATCGCAGTCTGTATTGATGGACCCTAACAAGGATGAGACATGGCTGGCTGTGGAAATTTGTCTCGACACAAACCCATATAACACTTTAATTACACAATGTGTAATACATGGACTTATAGAAATGCCATGTACATAGCATTGTCAGACGTATTTGCACATATATATTGACAATTAATGATTGGTTCACTGCTGTCATGGTATTTTCTATTCATATGTATATGTGCCATTATAGGATTAATTAAAACATATTAAATTAACGTAATCATTTCACTAATGTTGGCACTCTGTAGAATGCAGAAAAGATATCAGCTGTGTTTGCACACAAAAATAGTCTGACCTTTTGGTTTTCATATGTGTTACTAGGTACAATAGTACAGTGCCTCCATAATGTAGCAGGAAAATTGATACAAAATTGAAATACGTGTCCATTAACAGAGGAGAGGATACTGACAGAACTCTCAGCTAAAAGCAGACAAATGAATGGGGCTAGATACTAGCTGCAATATATACAAGATTACTGTAAGATTTTAAATTGGTGCTGGATATGTCAGTAACTGATTAATTCTATTAACATTAGACCCAGAGGCCTGTAACAAATATGCACATAGTAAGTTTAATTCACTTCCACGAATGTAGAATTATAAAAGACCCTGGCATCAGTTGTGGGGAAATTAATGGATACACTGCTGGAAGAAAGAATTGGAGAATACCTCAAGTCTAGCAACTTACAAGAACAGCATGGGTTCACTGTAGGGGGCGGTCATGTCAAACAAATCTGTTTAATATTTTTGACTGGGTAAAGTTATTTAGCGTATCTAGATTTAAGTAAAGACTTTTGTGTGTGGAAACTATGGTTCAACGCCAAAAATGGAAAATCATGCACTTGGGTTTCGGAAAGCCAAAGACAAAATATAGTATTAACTGCATAAAAGTGGTAAGATCTAGGCGTCACTAGTTGACTTAAAGGTTGACAGACGGTGAATCAGAGCAAATGGATTGTTGGGTTGCGTAGAAGAGGAATTTGTAGCTGAAAGAGAGCCGGTGATGCCACTATATAGTTCATTAGTGAGTACTGTGTTCAGTTCTGAAGGTCGTATCTCCAGAAGGCCAGTATTGAAAGTGGTCAGAGGTTCTACATCACAATCTTTACCAGGAAAGACTAAAGGACCTCAGTTTGTATAGCTTAGAGTAGAGAAGTGATATTGGGGATATGATAAAAGTTTTCAACTATATCAAGGGTTATAATTGAGGTACAGGAGGAAAGCATTCTGCTGAGGAAGACAAGTATTAGAATAATAGGACATGCAGTAACACTGAAGGGTAGCAGGCTTAGAGAAAATTTAAGGAAGAATTACTATACCAAACGGGTAGTAGATAGGTGGAATAGCCTTTCGACATAGGTGGTAGGGAAATTTGAACATGCTTGGGATAGACATAAGGCTATTCGAATTCTGAGAAAACTAAGGATCACATGAGGTCTGAGGTTTGTGGAATCAAATTGGCAGACTAAATGGGCTGACTTTTGCCCAGCTCATATATTTTCAAGGATATAATAATTCTTTGTTGTTGCCTCTGGTTTAGTGCTTTAATATGTTTTAATCACTTGCTTCTAGCATATTCACATTCTTGTATCAATTTGTACTGTGGTTATGTAATATTTGTTAAACAACTTTTCTAATATTAATGATCACAAATGAAGAACACCCGCACTAGTGTACCTCTTGTAATTGTAGGTTTGCGAATTATTTGCAGACCCTTTTTGAGACTTTCGTTGTCGCTAGGCCATTAGGATTTGCAGAGCGTGTCGTAGCAAACATAAAAAAATATTTTATTTGTACACATGTCAGGAAGTTGTTCCTGCTGTGTTAGCTAGGTTATAGAAGTTTAAATGATGCTTTATAGTAATTGTGTCCCTAACATCTAAAATAAAAGGTTTTGTATGTTGGCAAGTTCAACCTAAGTGTCTGAGGGGTGTGTCTGTTGTAGGGCGGGCGCATCAGTTACTCATTCAGACTTGGATGCATCTGTGAATGCAGCACGCATACACTTGTGTGCAACTTTTTCAATCACAAGTTACTTAAGTAACTCTGAATTCCACTCTGAATCAGGCCCTGTGTGTGTGATTTGTGTGTATGCAATTTTTCCCAAATGTATAAAATGCATACAAATCTTAAAGTATGAGATCACTAAAAAAAATTGTGGAATATATTTAAAAGAAAACTGGGTTAAAAGAGAATAGAAAATATTGAGGAATAAGAATGGACTTTGTATTAATGTTGCAGATGAGCACTCTGCCAGGTAATGCTTGGCTGCAGTATCTATATGAGGAATAAGTGGCCTGTTACTTTATTGTTTTCCAGTCCACCTAATTATGCTATTCATTAACTCTGCTGCACAACAGTCCTGGTGGCCAGCTTACATTGCATATCTTGTCCTCTGTATAGTCTGCTCAAATGAATATTTGACGTCTCTTGTGAAAAGTGTGTGTTATTAAGACAAGATATGATCTTTTACAGAACATTGGCAAATATTCCTAGAGTAAAAAAATGTCCTGCACACATGATCCCTTTACTCTGATATATCCTAAACCAGTGGTTCCCAAACTTTTGCAGTTCGCGGCACCCTTAAAGTCTCCAAATTTTTCAAGGCACCCCTCCAAAATAATTACTGAGCAGTCCTGTTTTAGAAGTAGTTGGGTCAAAAAATTGTAATAAGTATTTAGGTCACGACAGAAATACTTATTTAGTTGTATGCAAAAATGCCCCTCTGCATCCAGACACTCTGCCCCCTCTGCATCCATGCACACTGCCCCCTCTGCATCCAGGCACACTGCCCCCTCTGCATCCAGGCACACTGCCCCCTCTGCAACCAGGCACACTGCCCCCTCTGCAACCAGGCACACTGCCCCCTCTGCATCCAGGCACACTGCCCTCTCTCACATTGCCCCCTCTGCCCTCTGTCCCCTCATCTGCCGTCTGTCACGTTGTCCCCTCCTCTGCCCTCTCTCGCGCTGTCCCCCTCCTCTGCCCTCTCTCGCGCTGTCACCCTCCTCTGCCCTCTCTCACGCTGTCACCCTCCTCTGCCCTCTCTCACGCTGTCACCCTCCTCTGCCCTCTCTCACGCTGTCACCCTCCTCTGCCCTCTCTCACGCTGTCACCCTCCTCTGCCATCTGCCCTCCTCCTCTGCCATCTGCCCTACTCCTCTGCCCTCCTCCTCTGCCCTCTGTCCCCCTCCTCTGCCATCTGTCCCCCTCCTCTGCCATCTGTCCCCCTCCTCTGCCCACTGTCCCTCTCCTCTGCCCTCTGTCCCCCTCCGCTGCCCTCTGTCCCCCTCCGCTGCCCTCTGTCCCCCTCTGCTGCCCTCTGTCCCCCTCCTCTGCCATCTGCCCTCCTCCTCTGCCATCTGTCCTCCTCCTCTGCCATCTGTCCCCCTCCTCTGCCATCTGTCCCCCTCCTCTGCCATCTGTCCCCCTCCTCTGCCATCTGCCCTCCTCCTCTGCCATTTGTCCCCCTCCTCTGCCATCTGCCCTCCTCCTCTGCCATCTGTCCCCCTCCTCTGCTCTCCTCCTCTGCTCTCTCTCTCCCCCTCCTCTGCCATCTGACCCCCTCCTCTGCTCTCTCTCCCTCCTCTGCCATCTGCCCTCCTCCTCTGCCATCTGCCCTCCTCCTCTGCTCTCTCTCCCCCTCCTCTGCCATCTGCCCTCCTCCTCTGCCCCGCGCCTAGCACCAGCTATAGAAAAAAAGAAAGCAAACAGAAACTTACCAATCCGCGTGGTGCTAGGACCCTGTAGCCTCCTCTCTCGCGCAGCTGTCACTGACGTCGATATTCAGTGACAGCTGCGGGAGAGAGGAGGCTGCAGGGTCCTAGCGCCGTGCGGATTGGTAAGTTTGCTTTCTTTTTTCTAGGGCTGGCCCACGGCACCCCAGTGACAGCGCCGCGGCACCCCTTGGAGCCTCGGCGCACACTTTGGGAACCGCCGTCCTAAACTAAATTCCAAAAATATAATTTAATACGCTCAGTCTTACATGTAATTGCAAAACAATGAACTACATGTATTCTTCTGCAAGCTTTTGAAAACGTCACTACTGTTAAGGTAGCTTATTATTTGCAAGATCATTTACTCAATAAAGAATATTTGGCATGCAGACTCATTTATTAATTGGTCACCTAACTTGTTGGTAGCTTCTAACATCCCTAGAACTACCAGCAGCTACAGCACTAGCTCACGTAATAAATAAGTGCCATTAACATTGATATAAACTGCTATAAATTATATATTTAAAAATGGTGCTCAATGATGTAATCTATATTTGTACAATGCTTCTTTACCATTCCTCCCTCGCCACCAGAAAAGCTAAAAATATTGCAAAAGTGCATCAAGTGTATTAATTCAGCAATGGGCGGACATTATTATTAGTTAATGGCCTATCCAGTACCCCTTTAAATCTTTTAGTATTCCTGGATGTATCACATCTAGCCCCCTTGACTTTCAGTTTTGCAATTTTCATCAAGATACTCTCCTCTACAAATGGGCTAATGTCTATTTCTTTGCATAAATAGTCTTGCTATTCTACCAAGGACAGTGGCAGGTGGGGAGTTTGACTGGGTACACAGGTTTCCTAAGGCGAGCTCAGGGAGGACAGAAACCTCCCGTGGTGCAGGTGGGCACCACTGTAGTACACTATATGAAAACCAAAATGTGTGCACAGTGATTTTTGAACTTGCTTCCATTCATTTTTTTATTTTATTTTTTTCACCCTCTCCCTCCACCTACTTCCATTGCGGGATTCCCTCAACACCACCTGTGTCCTAAGTATCAGACGCCGATCAAGTGAATCCTTGGCAATTTAGAGTGAGGAGAGATTTGTCATTGCTGCGCAGTGTCCCAGGCAATGATGGTAAAATGGCAGCCGCACTTTTCACCCACAATATAGGCTCCAAAAATTGGAGTGGGTATTAATCATCCCTGATTGGCCAGGATGATCCTGGTACACAGATCTAGCCAATCTCTCGGTCAGTCAACCTCAGTGTCGCCTTCTACAACCAGACATTCTTTCTCAGGGCTTTCTTTAACAACATGGCTTTTAAAGCCATGATTCTTTAGTCAAAGGGCCTTCTTGACCCAGTTATTAATGCCATGTTATAATTTACATTTTATAGACAGATGCACATTAGCTGCTATATATATTCTGAATCATTTTATGGACTTGGGGGGGATAACCTCATTTTGAAATTTTAGCATTTCATTAACCAATAAACTTTTAACTTAACTTTTTATGGTCAGATGCCGTCCCTAGTATTGTGACATACTGGATTAGGTTCTGCACCAGTCGATCTAACATTTTCATATATTTTCAAAAATGACTATCTATACACACCCCTATAGTAAAATAGAAATATTTATATATAGATATATATATATAATATATATATATATAGTAAATTAAAAAAAAGTTGTGCGCATTGTTTCTCATTTAATACACATTAACCCTTAATTTATTTCAGCCACTGTTTTTTTCTATCCATGAATCGTAATCGTTGAAGGTGCTACATTATAGATTTTAAAGTTTGCAGGTTTGCTGTATTTTCAGGTTGGGTCAACTTGCCAGTTTGGTAGGCATTGACCAGTCAGACTTTGCCTTGCCAGGGGATCCGCAAATGTCTTCTACAATTGGAAGAGCTCAACCATCCTCATCTGAGACATTTCATAACCAGCACAGAACCTATTTAGATGAACAGGTAATTAGAAACTTGTTTACAACATTTTTTCTTATCATTATATTTGTTTAATTCATAATCTCATTTAAAGCCCACATAAAAGCATGATTGTGTATTCAAACCCTACATTTTTACAACTGTATTGAGAATCCTTTTTACTTACATTGTATTTCCTGGTGTATTTCTTACGGTTTTACCTGTGACAAGAGGTTATTTTATACTGAAAGAAAATCAAGTGTGTGTATGTATATATATATATATATATATATATATATATATATATATATATATATTATAGTATTATCCTCGTGAAATGTATGGACTGCAGACAGGAACAGGTTAAAACGTGAAATAGTGTTTTTTCTGAATGACCATGTATTTAAAACACACTTTTAAGTTACTCTGTTTCTCTTAGAGATCTATAATAAAGCAGCCATATTTCAAAGACTTTGATAATAAATATTGGAAAATAGCGATGACACATATTAAAGATAATGGTGTAATATACTTTACTAATTTCATTATTGTATTTCATTTTCCTTTGTTGCTTTAGAAGCGATTTTCTTCTATCTTAAATATAATCCAACAGTAATATCTTTTTCATATTTTATACTTTTAGTTTGTATTTTTTCTTTTTAAGACTCACGGTAGAGATAAAACAGGTGTCCTTAAAGGTCTGTCAGAAGAATCCAATGCCTGCCCTCCCACTGGTGAATCTGAAGACTTCTATGCTACCAGCCAGAAGAGCAAAGGAGAAACTGGGTTTGATCTTCCTATAAAGGCTGTAGAGGCACATAGAATTGCTTCTGAACAGCAAAATACCAAAGATGCAGATGGTGTACGAAAATCCAACCTGCTTGACAAGAAAGTAGCTGGTAACGAGTGCTCAGCGTCAGATTCTAGCCACAGTAAAAAAAGCAGTGCAAGTAAAAAGTCCAAAGAATCAGCTAGCAGAAAGGATCGACAGCAGTCTTCAAAGAGAAGTCTCTCTTCAGAGGCAAACAAAGTTTGTCCCGAGGACATAAGAGATGAGCATAGTCACAAAACATCACTATTTTCTGATGCCAGTGTAATAGAATCAGAAATCCCAGATAATAGTCAGTCTATAGGAAGCAAACACAGTGGTTCATATTAAAAGAGCTTCAATCAAATAGCATTTAAGGACCACAAACCCAAAATACAAGTTCTATAAAACAGCTACTGATAACATTCACACTATTATATGTAAAGTTGGAAAAACTTGAGATATTTGACAATCTATTTCTGTTAGTTATGCAGCTGATGGCAAGATATTCTCTTCTTTTGTCAGCCATTGTGTTGTTGTTGCAAATGTTGGGTAAGAGGCTGGCTTTAATGTCTTTCAATGGGATTACTACCGGGCTGTTTGCTTTATATAAGAAAATAATCACAACTTTGTCTCCAATATAATTAGTTCTGATTACCTCCTGCAATTATTATGCATATACTATTAAAATTCACAAATAAGTGTAGGTTAAGTGGTTCTTTTAATGTGTTCAGTTTCTTGTTTTCAAGCAGGGGATTTATTGGTACATCCTCTTGTACCTCACAACTTCACTTCTATGCCATCCCCCAACTCGAATCATTAATAACATCTTTAACAAACAGAGTAGTAGGGAATTGTTACATTCTTGTTTAACAGCACATTCTTTGCCGATATTTTATGCAATTTTGACTGTTTTTATCTTCCACAAATGAGTTATCAGGACTCATTTTGAACACAAGAAACATTTTGCTGTTTTGTTATAGGAACTTCTACTCAGTGGTTGATACAGAAATTTAGAAGTGGCGGTATGAAAAATGTAATGGGAATGTATGTGAATGGAGCTTGATCGTTTTACAATGAAGGCATTGGGAGAAGTGGCGGTATGACATACCACCATATACACTTCAACCACTGCTTATACTTGTATAATGTTCTCTGCAAATAGTGTGACACTGGTTGAGAGCGTTCCTGTGAATACATTCATGTTCCAAATACAATTGGAGGGGCATTCTGTAATGTTTTATATATTTATTATGTTTTTAATGTAATATTTTTCTAAGCAGCTCTTAAATAAAGTGATTTTCTATGGTTTGTATTCCTTGTGTCAAACAGTTATTTTAGTTTACAAGCAACAAAATAACAGTAATTCTGAGCAAAGATGTATATGGGAAAAATATTTACAAAAGAGTAAAAGGTTGTGTGAGCATCTTAAAAATAACATATATATATATATATATATATATATATATATATATATATATATATATATATATATATATATATATATATATATATTATTTTAACCACTCAAATGGCACATTTTTCTTGAGTTTCACCCATTTTCTTAACCTGGATGGATCAGTTTTATATACAGTAGAATGTGCATTACACATGTGCACCTATATGCACTGTTGTCCAAAGGCAGAGACTCCATTCAGTTCAATGCAACAAGAACACCTTTTAGCAGCTCTTCATTTAATTGGAGTCTTGCTTTATGCATCAATGTTCAATGTTCTATTAAAAAATAAATAAAAACAGCACATCTTGGTCATCCGCAAATTCAAATCAAATGCTATAGTTGCTACAGGGCCAGTGCAAGGTATCTCAGTGCCCTGTTCAAAGCTTCAGCCTACCGCCACCCCCCCTCCCCCATTTCTACTGCATAGCGACTCACACACTTGACATTTGTAAAAGCATTTCTCACACATGCCCCTTCCCACCATCTATTCTTACACATGGCACCTGTACCCATTAGATTGTCACGCATGCCACCTCTTTTTCACCAGCTTTTCTCCTAGGCACCCTAGACAGCTTTATTTTTGTCCTGCCCACCAGCTTTTGTCACACATGTCCCCTTGCCCACCAGCTTTTCTCTCAAATAGTCCGCCTGCCCACCAGCTTTTTTTTCTCCCATGCCCTCAAGATTTTAATAAACAGCTTAATGTGTTGTACTATATGTATGTAATTTAGATTACCTTTGTGTTAATGTATTCTACAGATGTAAAATGAATTAAAGATCGCAACAGGGGAGAGCCAAATAGTGAGCTAAAAAAGAAATGGTTGCTCAAAACTGATGTTTCTTTAAATGAATAGTATGTAACTCGTGGGGAATGTAACCCTTCCTTTCCCCTTCCCCACTTTCTCCAGCCACCTCTCCATGTTTTCCGTAGCCCCCTCTCCTCCGTCGTCCCATCCCCTTTTCTCCAGCTTCCTCTACCCCCATTTTATTCAGCCACCCCTCTCCATGTTTTCTGTAGCCCCCTCTCACCCGGTTTTCTCAGGACCCTTTCCCTCCGTTTTCTCTGTATGAATGTAATTACCTTATTTTCTTTTCTTGTCTGCTTCTTTCTTCTTTTCTTCCTGGACCCTCTCGGCTCCTCTCCACTGACAGTATCATGACGTCACAATGCTTCCAGGAGCCAGGCGCTGAGCAGATGCGGAAATTATGTTAGTAAGGACTGGGGCAAGTGGAAATAGGAGGCAAGCGATTGCAGTGTCTGCACCGCCCTGGCCGCCTGCTAACAGTGTCTCATTCAGAGACCTTGTTAGCGTGCGTACCCGGCCACAGTGCTTCCTCTCTTAGAGCTTCCTCTCTTAGAGAACTCTCTTAGGCACCTGCCTAAAGGTGGCGCCGGCCCTGAGGCCCTTGCATCCTAGAGTAACATGGCTATAAACATTCTACAATTTTCACTTTGGCTATTGGAGGAGCTTTCTTTAATCAAACACTGCTGGTGCAAAAAAAATATTTGGAAAGTATTGTTAGTCTGTTCACAGAAAAACAAAGTGAATTAATTTCTTTCTTAAAAATCATTATATTTTAGATTGCTGAAAAGTCAAGTTTCCTGCATAGCTGATTTAAGTGAATTGTCGTGACCAAAGAGAACTTAGTTATTTATAAGGGTTAACCCATCACATAATTGTGGGGAACAAGCCCTAAATCATAACTGCAGTGTAAATATGGTATATCAAATTAATCCATTGCTAAGTTGAGCTACTAACGTGTAAAATGTGAAGCCAGAGAGTCTGTTGTGTGTGTATTCTGTGGCTCTGCACATCCCAGTGTTAGCAGATAGCAGTGTCACCTGTAGCAGCTTCAAAGTCCCCTGCAGTGAGATATATCCTGGCCTAGGATGGAGTTTTGACATCTGAATAGATTTTTAGGAACCGCTCAGCATGGTGTCTGGCTCAAAGAGACCATGTGCTGACTATATTTTATATAGACAAGAATAATTCAGTTTTAAAATATGCCACTTAAAGTCAATAAAAGTAGTGATCAACCACATATCCCTCAATAACATGATGAAGGGCAGCTCAAATGTCGAATTAAGAATTCTGCCACACAGAGAAGTTAAGGAAATGAGTATAAGCTCAACTGACACAGTGTACCTAGGTTTTTTTGGAATCAATAGATGGGTAAATTCATAGGGGATCTGTGGGACGCTCCACAGAAAAGTTAAGTCACATAGAGTTGGGTAGTAAATTGGGCAACATGAAAATGGTGATTGAAAAAAGTGTCACAGACCAGCAATGACAATTAGCAATGGAGCGCTCCTCTTTGTGTGTTACCTATAACACTGTACATTATGGGACTGCAGATTTAGAAGACCAAGCCTGCCAGACCTATTATTAATTCTATTTCAGCAATGACAATTAGCAATGGAGCTCTCCTGTATGTCACTGTAGACTTTGAAGAACACTGCTACCCCCTCCTCTTTCTATTCTACCTATGACGCTGGCCAACTGCTCTACAGACTGT
The DNA here is from genome assembly GCF_038048845.1 of Mixophyes fleayi. Lineage (NCBI taxonomy): Eukaryota > Metazoa > Chordata > Amphibia > Anura > Limnodynastidae > Mixophyes > Mixophyes fleayi. The sequence goes on from NC_134402.1 coordinate 290,233,808, forward strand.
GCTACCTCTTCTGTGTCCCTCTGTGAAATGGCGCTAGATCGCCGTGGAGGGCGGTACTTATAGAATCCAAAACTTTGCGAGATCCAATATCGGACAACGTAATGATGACGTTTTGCCTCGCTTTCAATTCTGAAAGCGCGCTAAAGTACGGATCTGCTAAGTTCGGGTGTGTTCGTTTCTCGGGGAACCGAGCCTGAGCATCTCTACCCTGTACCAGACCACAGCCCCCTGGGAGGTGGGGAAATGTGTAAAGATGTCTTTAAAAAGTTGAGACCGGTTACAACAAATTGTCAGTCTTTTGGGAAAATCAATCCACATTGATAAGCTGTCCATCTTCCAAGCCAATTTCCCATGGCACAGATTATACAACTCATGTAAGTTATACTCTGAATTCGATCCCTTTTATTTTAAACTGTTTTGCTTGTGTATGTTATATCAATTGTTTATTAACTGTTTTTTCTATCTGAATGCCCTGTACCTTTTTATACATTAAATCTATAATTTAATAAGTGGCGTCCTTGATACTCGAACAAATCGATTAGCCTGTTAAGAAGAATATAGCTCAACCAGGTAAACCTTTTGAATGCCGGTGTGTCATTTGTTAACACGTTTGACTAACAAGCCTAGTGTGTGCTTGCATTTACATTTGTGTAACAGTCTGGAGGTGTGACGAGTTAACCCTTTGATTGCTGGTGTGGGCTTTGCTAACCTGTGGGTAGCTAGAAGCCTTGTGTGCTATTGTGGGACAGTATATCAGGTTCCTATTGCCCGTATTCAATAGGTGGTGGCAAACCTGAAGTGTGTGGGGCGATTAAGCAGGTCTTTAACCTGTGTGATAGGTAGAAAGAGACTTGAATGCTGGAATCCTGTGTAACCTCATACAGTAAACACCCAAAGTCACGGAAGCTGGGACCATGCTCGTGACATGAGTGTATGAGTATTGTAATCGCAGAGGTTGCAACTTTGTGCTATGTGTTTAATGCTGCCTGAGGTAATGTTCAACCATTATCTACAGGTGCCATAAAGTACTTTCTAGTTAGTGTTTAGGAAAAAAAGGTCACACAGTTTGTGTCTGTTCATATCTACCATACAAGTGCTTCTTTATTTCCTATACAATGATAATGTTGAGAATAATCTATGAGATTTTATTAACTTGAACAGCACGTTAGTTATTAATAATTTTCTTCTAAAACAGATTATGATACTATGCATGTTATAGACATTAGTCTACACTGCAAAATATGTCTGTCACATCCTCCATTTTTAGGGGTCTGGGAAAGGAGACGGGGCTAATATTTATTTCTTATTTATTTTTAACATTTACTTTGGCATGCAAGACTTATCTAATTCTAGCTGGCAAGCCAAACAGAAGAGAGCTAGCTCAGTTCTCTCCTGACTTGGTCCCCCATAGCAGGCGCCAAGCCCCCAAAGCGGGAATTACTATGCCACACTGGTTATAGAGGGACCCCAATCTAGCATTCCTTTTACATGCTATTTATAAACCACAGCCAGGGTTTCAATGAAGTCTGAATTGCTCTAAATGTGGTTAGGGGAATAGAAGTGGCTAGTGTCTTTGTTATTTTAAAAGGATGAACTCTCATCCTCTCCAAATCATAACCTCCGATCATCTCATTGTAACTTGTGCTTTACATCTGTGCAGACTGTTTTATAATAGTATGTACTAGGAATTTGTTATCTGTTGTTATAACCTGTGTTATACTGCTGGTCAGTTAAGCATTTTTTATGACAACATTCTGGCCTGGCTCTCCCTAACAATAGAATTTTTCTATAAGCTGACCAATTAGCAGAGATGTAGCTACACTGTATTCTTCTCAACTATATCTTAGCATTCTCTCTAAGGCTGGGTATACACTACAGTGTTTTCAGCCGATTATCGGGCCTATCAAACGATAAACTGCCATTCTGTACAATATCGCATTAGTGTGTATGATGCAATGATGAACGATTATTGTTCCAAAGCTTATCGTATCGTTTAATTTGATTTTTAAACTGGACAAAAAATGTCATTCAATGATGGAATGATGTTCCAACTCTGCAGTGTGTATGCACTCATGACCATCAGTGTCCATAGATCTCTATGGAGTGTGCAGACTCACGATCTTTTCAGCCGATGGTTATGACAGAAGAAGAACACGGATCTGAACAGATTTTTCTGTTGTTGGTAAAATTGTTAAAGATGTTGCATCGGGAGAAATTTTCTGTCGTGTGTACCCAGCCTATAGGAAGATATGTTGTGTTGTGGACGTGTTCGGAGTTTTCTACAATAGTTGAACAAACAGGAAACAACCTCTGACATTTGTTAAAAACTATCTTCACCTGCGGCAGCCTACCACTACATTTATGTCACTGTCCTGGACACTAACTTGGTAATTATATCTTTGCTTTCTCTCTTTATTACTTTGCTTTACTCTCACCATCCCGCTGAACAACTCTCTCTGACTGTCATGTGCAAGCTAATGTTTAGGCATAAATCTGCAAATATATGTTTGTGAATTACTTCCTAGAAATAGTGTGACCTGGTTCTCTTAGAAGCTGTTAGATCAATGGGTTCTGTGGATGTTAAACCACCCAGGGGGGCTGGTAGATAAGGATAGTACCTTATACCATTTATGGCAGGATGGCAAATGTGAATGCCTTTGAGGAGATCTCTTGCAAGACAATGAAATCTCACACATGTTTGGGAGGCCCCAGACAGGCCGACTGCAGAGACTGGGTTGTATGTTAATGACAGATTCAAGCTGAATAAGGGCACAGGAAAAGATCATATCATTTTCTCCAATATCATACATACCACAGGCATGTGTGGTATCCAGATGAAGGGAAACTTAGGACCTGTTGTGTGATGGTAAAATCATGTTCGTAAACCATACTGTTGAAAAGTTAGGACGGTGTAAAGAAAACTTGACTTAGAGGTATTCAAACAGCAAAGTCATAAGACCCTAATTTGCATTCTCCCCTCCTGTTGGTTCTGACCTCACAGGGAAGGGGGCTGGGGGGCCCTGTAGCTTGACTTTAAAACTGTATTGAAAATGTAACTCTGGGTTCTTCTTCTGAGGGAGTAATTGAAGAGGTTCCATTTTTTCCTGCTCCTCCCGGCACCACAAACTTGATTCTAAGTGAGGTATCAATTCTGTGTTTTATCCTTTTTATTTTATAAGAAACAATTGCACTATATTTGTATGTCATTTTATTATTTTTTTATCTTAAGCATTGTGGATGTGTCTTCCATATTAAATTACACTTAATAAGTTCTAGTCTCTGTGTTCTTATGAATTCACGCGACAGTTTGGTCCAGACGCTACCTAATTGAAACTGTGCAAACCTTGTGGTTTAAGTGAACTCTGATTAAAGTAAATTGTGTTGGATTAATGCTAGGGAGAACCGAAGGCTTCCTAAATAAGAGTGTCGGCTCTTATCCGAAAAAACCTTGGTGGTGGTAATTAGTATCGCAAAGCTAGTGTGTGGCATAGATAGGGAAGTATTTAATCATTTTAGACATACCAAGTGGTTGTTGTGTGGTTAACCCTGTGTCACATAAGCGTCACGCAGACTCAGGTGACTGCTGTTCGTGACACTGACCCTTACCCTTTCACTTCGTACTTCTGCTTTCCACAATTTCTCACAGCTCTACTTTCTCACCAGCTTGCTCCTGCCCCTGTCTCTTCACTGTTTTCCTGCCACGAATCACCCCACATAAACTATTTCCCATTGCCTTTATATTTACTGCTCTTATCTCTACCTTCATTTTTTGCATTGCCTTTGCCGTGATACTGTATCATATGATGCCAAATTTTGCTTTCTCTCCTCCGATTGGGTGACCATGTACATTATTATTATTGAGTGTCGAATATGAGCGAGGGCACTTTAAATTTAAACATTTAGTTGTAGCTCCTCCCTTTCTCCCTCCATACCATGCCTCTTCTGGAGCAATAATCAGTTTTTTTAAAGTGCCCTTAGAGACTTTTTAATAGCTGCTATAGCAGATTTAAGGTTTTTGGGGGTTTTATCTCCTTCCCCTCGCTGAAAGCCGCATATCGGCGATAGTGCAACCGCTCCGGCAGGGACAAAACCTTGGTGTGGGGCCTGGGGGGAGGGGTTGTTCCTTCATAAGGTGAATCCTTAGACCCTCCTCCTTGGCATGCTCTATCACTGTGATTGAAGCACGCCAGAAGCAGCAGACCTGTTTTTTTTTCCAAGCCCTGCTCTCCCCTTCTATACTAGCCGGTGTCATGAGTAGTAGTTAGGGGTGGTTTACGAGTGAAGTTTAACTCTGTTTACCGGGCTTGGGTTTGTTATACAGGTTCACTTCTTTTAATAAGTGTTCTGTCATTGTTTTCTATAGTCTCTCTGCTATGTCTGAAAAGGGAAGTTTTTGCCATGTTATATTACCTCTAGGGCAGACAGGCGGAGGTGTTTTACGCGCAACCTGAAGATCATATGTTGTGTGTGCCAGAGCGCTCTTGTACCGATGATTCAGGGGTAGATTCTGGCAGACTTGTGTCACCTTTTGGACCCACTAGCCCCCTGGCTAGGCGTAACTAATGAGGCACCCCAGGTGGAGCTGTTATGGGCATGAAGTCTGGCAACTTCTGTGCAGGAATTAGAGTTTCCTCCACTTTAGAAAAGATGTTGGATACGGCAACACCTCCCGCCTCTCGCAAACGTAGAGGTATGGATCTTTATCTAAACTTTGGGTCAGAATCGGAGGAGGTCTCAAGAAAGGGATGATGCGGTTGGTGCTTCAGATCTAGAGGATACTTCATATTTTGAAGAGGATCCTTATAGCTGACAGATTATCGGATTCATGCTGTGTTCCTGGTATTAGACATCCAAGATGCAGAGGTTCCAGACACTTCGGAAAATTCTCTATTTAAAAGGAAGGCAAAGAAGGATGTGTTTTTTTTCTTTCCTCCCCCCAGCTAGAGGATTTGCTGGGTGAGGCATAAACCACACCAGATCATAAGTTACAGGTGTCCCATAAGCTGCAACATTGTTATCCTCTTCCTGCAGAGGATACAATTAAGTGGGAGTACCTCCTAAGGTGGATGCCTCAGTAGCGAGGTTGTCCAAGACGACCATAATTCCCATTCCCAGTGCGGCGAACACTAAGAATGGTCCTGACCGTAAGGTTGAGAACATGCTTAAATCTCGTGGCTGCAGGAGCCTCTTTGCGACCCATTTTTGCCTCTGCATGGGTTAGCAAGGCAGTAGAGAGGTGATTAGAACAGCTTTTAGCCCTTCTAATTGGGGTCTGAATTGTTGCCTTTAGTGGAACAAATTCAAGGAGCTACAGAGTATTTGGGGCAGTGGCGGATCCAGGGAGGGGTGATCGGAGCGATCGCCCCCCCCTACCAGGGGCTTGCTGCCGACAGCTGCACACTGTGCAGGCCCGTTCAGCAGTGACAGTGTGCTGCCCGGCTGCTCTGATTGTGTTTTAAACACAATCAGAGCAGCTGGGCAGCACACTGCCACTGCTGAACGGACCTGCACATACTGTGCAGCCGTCGGCAGCCTTAGACATCAGAAAGGGGGCGGGGCCTAAATCACCCCCCCTAAAATCGCCCCGGGTAGGACAAATGTCTAGATCCGCCCCTGATTTGGGAGATGCATGACTGATTGGAGCTAGGATATCCGTTTCAGCAATCTCAGCCCGTCGCACTCTAGGGCTCAAAAGCCTGGGAAGCTGATGTGGTGTTTAAACGGACTCTAGCGTCACTTCCTTTCTCTGGGGGTGTATTATTTGGGCCTTTGGGGGGAAGGAGTGCTTTTCTTTCTATTAATGCTCAAAGCGACAGAGGGTCCAGATTTTGCTCTTTTCAGTTCTCAGAGGAGTTTTCTGCAAGGAAATCCAGGAGTCAATACCCCAGAGGGCAAGCTTTGGCCCTTAGGGGAAATTTGCAGAGGGGGAAACAGGCTTGGGGGACCAGGTGCCAGGTTCAAGACTTCAGCATGACGGGCATTCTGCCCACACAGCTTCATCTGTGGTGGGAGAGGGATTGTGGCACGAGGATACATTATAGACCGCCTCGGATCCCCACTCAGAAGATTTTTCACCACGGGCTTCTTACAGATGAGATAAAACATCTTGCTATGCGAGAGGTACTTCAGGCGTGGTTGTTCCTGTTCTTGATCACCCAAAAGGATTGGGTTTTTACTTAAACCTATTTCTGGGTAAAAAAAACAGATGGTTTGTTCAGGCCCAACTTCAATCTGAAAACCCTTAACACCCAGCTCTGGGTGGACAGATTCAAGGTGGAGTCCCTGAAATTGGTAGTGAATGGCATGGTGCTGGGCTGAGCCTTAGCTCCCTGAAGGTACCTGCTCTTTCTGGGCCTGATTCATTAAAGGAAAGTTAAGTAAAAAAATTGAATAAGTAGTCTCCTGGACAAAACCATGTTACAATGCAAGGGGTGCAAACTAGTTTTCTATTTGCACATAAGTTAAATACTGTCTGTTTTTTCATGTAGCACACAAATACTTGATACCTTATTTGTACACTGAAATTTAAAGTTGATATTTGTGTGCTACATGAAAAACACAGTATTTAACTTATGTGCAAAGTAGAAAACTAACTTGCTCCCCTTGAATTGTAACATGGTTTTGTCCAGGAGACTACTTACTCGATATTTTTACTTAACTTTCCTTAATGAATCAGGCCATCTGTGATTTTTTTCTGATAAGACTGGCTTTATTGCCATATATTAAGACATTCTTACAGGGGTTTCGCATATTTATCCCCCTTACGTTGTTCCTGTGGCTCCATGGGATCTAAATTTGGTGTTGGATGCTTTACAGCATTCACCATTTGAACCTTTGTATGAGGTTGAATTAAAATTCCTGACATTGAAAACTGTTTTCCTTTTAGCCATATTAATGGCGAGAAGAGTTTCAGAGCTGGTAGCTTTGTTCTGCAAGTCTCCTCTTATTTTCCATAAGGATAGGGCAGTCCTTCGGACCAGGTCATCCTTTCAGACTATGGTGATTTATAGATTTCACCTTAACCAGGATCTAGTGAATCCGACTTTGGTCCACAGTAGGTCTCCAGAGGAAGAGGGCTCTCTTAAATATCTTGATGTTGTCATGGTTTTGAGGACCTATGTTCACAGGACTTGCAACATTCGCAAGATAGAAAGTCTTTTGGTCCCATAAGAAGGGTTTGCTAGCATCCAAGTTATCCGTTGCAAGATGGATTATGTGAGTAATCCACCAGGCTTACAGGGGAGCAGGACTTCCTGTTCCAGAAATTATCAGGGCTCATTCCGCCAGGTCAGTTGTGGCCTCGGCTGAGCAGTTGTGTCCGGGTGCCACCTGGTCCTCAGTTCACACATTTACCAAATTTTATAGGTTTAATGTGTTTGCATCTAAGGATGCCAGTTTCGAGAGGAAGGTGCTTTGTACCGCCTCTACTGAGCGTAAAACCCACCTGTGGGGGGGTAGCTGGGGGGATGTCCCCAATGTCCGGGGTCACTCAGTTGGAGGACAGAGAAATTATGATTTTATACTTATGTTAAATCCTTTTCTCTTAGTCCACTGGGGGACACCGGACACCCTCCCTTTTATGCTTTGGTTCTCCTTGTTTTTGTGTTTTTCCTACGAACTGATTATTGCTCCTGCAGGTGTGGGGTATGGAAAGGGAAGGGGAGGAGCTACAACTAAATGTTTAAATTTAAAGTGTTCTCTCTCTTATATTCACTCAATAGCCCAATGTCTGGTGTTCCCCAATGGACTAAAAAAAAAGGATTTAGCGTAAGTATAAAATCATATTTTGTCATAGCAACATAGCTGTTTTACCGGTTTGATTACAATGACACTGTCATACCTCCCCACCCACCATCCAGGCTTCTACACTAGCTAGACACCATCATGTCCCTGCACCATCCTGGATGTTGCCCAATTAGACCTCTAAACGATCCAGGTCTCTGTACCACCTAGGCTTGTGCACATTCTAGGCATCTCTACATCATGGCCTCAGAACTCTGCACCATAGAGAACCCCACTATTCCTATTATTCATTTTGTCTCATTACTCCTCCTGTTAGAATGTAAGCGCCCACAGGCAGGCTTTTGTACCCTAAGGGGGAGATTCAGTTGTTGGCAATGGGGCAAGCGGACATCACAGCGATGTCTGGTTGCGCACATTGCCAGCCATTATGATAGGTATCTCCACTCATTTTTATGCGTGCCTCTATGGGTTGCGAGAAAAAAATGAACAGAGATTCCTGCCGTAACATTGGTGAAATGTGTCTGTGGACGTTACGGAGACACCTCATGCCAAATTGAATGTCTCCCTATATCTCATGTTTGTAACCTATGTCTGTTATCCCTCTCTCCGTCCTCTTCTATGTGCGTTTTGTCTTTTGCTGAATTATTTTTGCATGCCATTTGAATTGTTCTGTTAATTGTATATATGCATTTATTATTCTACTCATCTCTATATAGTCATTGTTCTTATATGTATATACTTATGCAATTTTGTTGTATGTTCTAACCCCCTCTCTATGGCACTGCAGAAGCCTTGTGTTACCTTATAAATAATAGATTATAATAATAATAATAATATTTACAATAAGAGAAAGAGACCACAGTGACTTTGGGAGAATGGTGATTATTGGAGCAAAGTCCGCTCAACTAGCAGATGTAACAAAGGTAGTTTCGGCAGAGGGATTCTGGAATTATGACTGAAATGGAATTTTCTACCAATCCGTAAGAACCGAACAACTGTCCATGGAAAAATGTCATAGCATCACTGCTAGCGCTACCACTAGGCAAATCTAGGCATATTCTAGGGCTCCCATGAGAACATGCTGCTCTGTCCTGCGCCACACAAGTTAAGAAGTAGGGTAGGGGCTGGGCAGCAAGTAACTGAAGGGGGGGAGGAGCGCTGCCTTGCACTTCAAGGGGTATACGCCGGACACTACATAACATCCTTCAGTAGATAATGCTTATCGCACACCCTGCAATATCGACCGTGACATTGGGAAGACTGGCCTAATATCGTAGTGTGTGGCCAAAAAAATTACCAGAAAAATCCAAAATAACCTGATCAAGTAGTTATCGAACATATGGGTAAATTTGCTTGGAAGATGACTGCTAGAGATTTGCCAAAATTCCCTGAATAATTTATATTTGCTGGAGAATCTGTCCAATCGCAGTTCAATAAACATAAAGAAGCCAGTTATCAAGACTTGTGTTACGGTGTCTATAGCTTTCTAAATGGAGCTTACATCTCATCTGGTACTCATTCTTACAAGTCTGTTTTAGTGAAATACTTCTGTCAATTTTACTAATAGTGATTGGGTGTAGTGATGTGAGCTTTGACAGGCTGGGTACACACTGCAGAAAATTTTCTCCTGATGCAAAATCTTTAACGATTTTACCAAAGACAGAAAAAAAAAAAGTCCCTGCAAGCATGCCGATTCATGTGTACACACTATACATGTTTTACATGACTTACCTTCAGATCTGTGCTCTTCATCTGTCATAACTATCTGCTGAAAAGAACGTGACTCTGCACACTCCATAAAGATCTATGGACATTGCTGGTCATGAGTGCATAGACACTGCAGAATTGGAACGACATTGTTCAATCACTGAACAACATTTTTAGTCCAGTTTAAAAATCGAATGACACGATACGATGTGCTTTGGAACGATAATCATTCATTGTTGCACCATACGCACTAATGCGATTTCAGGCCAAACGGTTGTTTATCGTTTGATTGGCCCAATGATCAGCTGAAAACAATGTAGTATGTACCCTGCCTTAGCAGTGGCCTGGCCTCTGACTATTCTAATCTGTATCTTCAATTCAATTTTGTGTACACTTGGTACATTTACATGAGTTAGCACTATAGTGACTCAATCTATTGTTCAACACTCAACAGCTACTGCTCTGGTAAGGTGATCAATTATTTATCTACTCTGGATCTCTCACAATCTGTGTCAGTTTAATTTACTTAATGCCTTTCTGCTGGTTCATCTTGAATGTCCTCTTCTAACCTAACCTATAATTCAATCTTTCAAAAACCAAGCTAATAATATTCCCAACAGAATGTACCTACCTACCCATTCTTTGCCTAGGTGTCATCCTTCACTCAGAACTGTCCTTTGTTCACCACATCCAATCTGTATCTAAATTATGTTACATACATCTAAGAAACATTTCCAGAATATGCACATATGTCACACAAGACACTGCAAAAACTTTAATTCATGCAATCATAATCTCCCGCATTAACTAGTGCTATTCCCTCCTTACTGGTCTTTCCATAACCAGCTTTTCACCCCTATAATCTATTTTGAATGTAGTGGCTAGACTAATTTACCTTTTAAAATGTTTTTCTACTGCTGTTCCGCTCTCAGTTCCTATATTTGATGCCTGTATTTTACCTAATCCAATATAAAATACTTAACAAACAAGACTATATACAACACTGCACCAACACACATCTCTTCACTTGTTACAAAATATCTCTCAACTCGACCCCTGCGCTCTACACAATATCTGCATCTCTCATCCACACTCATCACCTGCTCCTATTCCGGGTTACAGGATTTTTTTACTGGCTGCACCGACTGGAATGCCCTCCCTTGCACAACAAGACTTTCCTCTTGCCTTCATACTTTCAAATGCTCCCTGAAAACTCCCCTATCCAGCCAAGCTTATCAAGTTCCCAAACTACCCTCCTGACTTCCCTATGCTACCCAATTGCCACCCCTCTAAACAGGTCACACAAAAATTACGTGTTCACATTCTATGCTCAAACAACACTTTGATCCCTAGACCAACATTGTTGTGGGACTGGATCATATAGCTCCATTAAGCACTTTTCCCATTGCAATCTGGCTGGACCAATATGCAATATGTGGCACTTAACCTCATATATCAAACTACTAATGCTCTATAGATTGTAAAGTTATGAAACGTAATAAAGCATCCAATGTTTGTTCCCAACTGTAAAGCGCTACAGCATATGCTGGTGCTATATAAATAAAGGTTAATAATAATTTCCTCTTCAATTCTCCATGGCAGCTATTAGAATGTGTTAGTACCTTTTAGTCTTAGGAAGAGTCTAAGGATTCAGTTAAAATGCTTGTAGTGTCCCCTTAACTTGCACGCAAGGCTAATATGTAGTAGATAAAATTGAACTTGTCCTTAACTTAAAATCCGGACCCCCACCCCCGATATTTATGATCCCGTGTTTACAAAAACACTGCTCCACTTGGCTTTTTAAAAACAGAAGCATGAATTAGCACTACTGATGACTGTCTCGTCTGTGACGGTCGCCATGCTTGGCTCTCCTACTCGTTTATCCTCAAGCACCTGCCCAAGGATGACTCATCGTCTTCAGTCTTTGCCATGGGAATACTCAAGATTAAAACCTTACATTTTGATGTTTTCATTTAACTATGGAGAGCAACTATTCTCTTATTAGAAAATTAATTTCAGTTTATACCTCTCCCTGTCACAATTCTGCACTCCATTGAAAGCATTTTCACATTTCAAGACTCCAGTGGTCGGCGGGATTGGACTGGCCTGTCGGGGAGCCGGGGTATTCCCCGGTAGGCCCCTACATCTGACGACTCCACCCCCTTCATTGGTGGGGGGAGCAGGTACTTTAAAAAAAAAAAAAAAAACTTACCTCATCGCGACACCTCCAGGGGAGGAGAGCAGCATGGCACATAGTGATGAAGAGGGGGGACAGAAAGGCACATAGTGATAAAGAAGAGGGTGCAGAAAGGCACAGAGAGATGAAGAAGAGGGGGCAGAAAGGGACAGAGTGATGAAGAAGATGGGGCAGAGAGGCACAGAGGGATGAAGAAAGGGGTGTTAGAAAGGCACAGAGTGTTGAAGAAGGGGGGAAGCAGAAAAGCACAGAGTGATGAAGGGGGGCCAGGAGATGGGGGGGCAAAAGCAGAATGGCACAGTGTGATGAAGGTGGAAAAGCAGCATGGAGGGCACAGTGTGGTCATAAGGGGGCACAGTAATGTGTGTGTGATGGCACAGGGGGCTTGTGGAAATGTAATGTGTGGTAGGTGGTGGCTAATTAATTGGTGCTCTTTTGTTTGTGGGGTGATGGTGGGGCAATTTAATTTTATAGTGGGGACTATTAATTTAAGATGGGGTGGTTTGGGGGCTATTAATTGAATGTGAGTGTGAGTTTGGGGAGAATGAGGTCTATTTATTAAAAGTGAATATGAATTATTTAATGGCAAGCGATGGTTGCGGGAAACTGGTATATTTATTAAATGTAAATACTATTAATTTATTGCTGGGGCTGTTTGGAGGGAGGGAAATGGGTTTATTTATTAAATGGGAATACTATTATTTTAATGTTTGGGCTGGAGGAAGGCCTAGTTATTAATCGTGGGTGCATTGATTTAACACCGGAGTTGGTTGGCATTTTCTAAATGTGCCCATTTTTTTTTCCCAAATAGGGCCCCCAACATTCCAGGATCCAGACAAGCCGCAACTAAAGAAACCAGCAGCCACAAGAGGTGAGAGATACAAGAACAGGTAGGAGAGAGCAGGATAGTCTGCCAACTTTTCTGATTCTAGTGGGACAATCCCGATTTTTGGTGACTGTACTGCCCAATCTAAGGGGCAGGCCAAGACTGTGTACTCTTTTTATATACACACTGCATTCTTTATATACTACACTACGGTGCTAGCTGTCCTCGTAGGCTTGCTACACACCCTCTAGTAGTTTGGTTACGCCTCTCTAGTGGCTGGCCACATCCCCTCTGGCGGGCCCCTACCATTGTATCCCCTGGTGGGCCCTTCATGTCCCAGTTTGACACTGGTGGTCGGTACGCGTCACACCGCTCCATTCAAGGTTTGGCGTTGCACATGGTGATCGCAAGAGAAAAAAAAGAAAAATTAACCCCCCCTCTCGGCGGCCCTGCATATGGATACCTATCTCTGATTCCCAAAGTGTGGCCACACTTATCGGGTGGAGTGGGATTGACATCGTCGAGTCGACTTGTACACGGTAATCATTTGCATGTTTGCTAAAGACCGGATGATTTGTATTGAGTCCCACAGACAGAGAATTATCTGCTAAATACCACCGAGAGTACTGATAGTCTGAGGCAGTGTTGAACTGCCGGGTGACATACACCGAGTCCCGCTGGACAGAGAGTCTATTTATTTTATATCAGGATCATTGACATTGTATAGCCCCTTATTGGAATTACTTATAAGCTGACACACATTACTCCTTTTTTTCACGGAGCTTTCACTTCCAGATATTGTGTCGCATTATTCATCTAAGGATACATATTGGATTGGACATAATCATTTATTATCCCCAATTGGAAATGCTTTTTGGCAACAACGCTATCAGTTGCTTATGATATTGGGTTGGATTTGATTAAGATTGCGATCAGCTGGTCATTTATCTATTGTGATTTTTAATTTATTTGTTACATTGTATAATAGATTGTGTTGTTTAATATACGCAGTTGTATGTTTTCATTGTCCCTTGAGACCTCACAGGTCTTACAGCTGCGGGTACGGATTTGTTTTTTCTCTCTGATAAATTTATATGTGGCGTTTGTAGATCAGTATTTCATTGCGCCAGGATTGTTTTGTTTTCGCTTAATTTTATGCACCTGTTAGCAACTTATGTGGCTGAAATTGCCAAAAAATTGTAATTAGAAAAGGTGTCCACATACTTTTGGCTATGTAGTGTATCTCTGATGGAGGGAGACTGTGGGGAATAATCAATGTGCTGGAGAAGAGTCAGGGGCGGGCTGGCCCGGGGGGCAGGGGGGCAACGGCCCCCCGGGTCAGACGGCTATTAGGGCCGGGGGGTAAGCTGGCCGGCCGCCCCCCGGATGCAAAAAACATAGTTTTCTCCCCGCAGCCGCATCTGATGACATCAATGACGCGGCTGCATCCCCTGTCATATGATGCGGCCACCTGTGTGCTCCCCGGCCATCCCTCTCCCAGCCAGCGCCTGAGAAGAGTGGGAAGTTAAGACAATTTGGAGTATGTTGATTGCAGGGAATGATATTGTGATGATGATGTGTGAAATGAGAATATGAACAGACATGCCCCCATGGATGGCACAAGACTTGTCTCTTCTGGGTGTGCGCACTACTGCCTGTTTCACAAAAGTTAAGTTGAAGTTTAGGCTGCTGCTTTACACTGAGATAAAAAAAACAATGTATGTCATTTCAGCACTAATAAATGCCAAAGCCTCCTCTACTGCATTAGTTGTTCAGGGATGCATACATGTTGCCTTTAATTCAATCAAATGACTCCTCCTATTTTCAATGCCTGCACACAGCATGGTCGTATTCTGAGTATGATCTGCCAGAAATCTGAATATGTGAACACATTTATTCATCCACACTTTCATGCTTGTCATTGATAGATTTGGTTATTGTTACTTCTGTTAGTCAAACATATGTATTACCTGTGGATATGGCACCTAAATAATTATCTTCAAGATTACAGATTCAGACGTACTTATGCAGCCCAGTCAGTCTAACCTAGTAAGTAAACAGCTGTTAAAACTATTCAACAAAATTATATTTTAACTTTCATATTACTTTAAAATTATAAGTCTGTAAGAGAAAGTACTCAGTCTGGAACATGGTAAAACAACTTGAATGTGTGTATACAAAATATTTTATATGCATTTATTTAGTATTTTATATATTTGTATTTTATTGTGTATATATATATATATATATATATATATATATATATATATATATATATATATATATATATATATATATATATATAGGAAATCTCTGTTTTCTGTAGATCGTCGGCTACCACGTTACTATATATCTGCCATCAGCACAAAGATTGGCGTCGAGTTACTGAGGTGTAGAAACTGATGCATAAGCTTGATATCAAATCCCTGCTTTCAGGTGAAGAGTTACCCCGCCCCTCCCACATGGAGCTTTGTTGCTGGATGGTGCAATCTCATTTCAGCCTTGCATCTTTACAGACCGATCACGCGCCGAGCTCGTGGACCGCCCACCAATCCTAAACCGCGGCTTCAGCGTTCGGCGAATCAAAGCCCAACATCAGAAATCACCATGTGAAATCGACCAATGAGAAGAGGCCCATCGGCCGGATAGTTACTGAGGCTGGGAGCTAAAGCTTAGACATCTGCATCAGAGCCATTCGAGTCCTGCAGACGTCTACCATCAACCATCAGCCTTATTAGTGATTGTAAACCCTTCTCTTCTACAGACATGGACATCGTCAGGCAAGTCCTCAATTTTGGTGCTGGACCAGCCAAGCTCCCACCCTCTGTAAGTACTGTCAGTCATAGTAAATATTTCAATCACAGTTGTATACATAAATATAATACTGGCAAACATAACTTTATATATTTTTATGCTATACAAACGTCTCTCTAAAATAAGGCATATAATCAACAGTTACCGAAGACGAGGGGCTTAGAGTTTATTAGAGAACCATAAACCCAGTCTGAAAGGCATTGGTATGATATGTATTATATAGTATTGTCAATATGGTATATACTGACCTTTTCTTTTTTTCCTTGCGGATGAAAACATTGCAACGTTTTTGCTGCCGTTACATGTACCAGCCTATAGTGAAATAATGACAAGGGCTCTTATGAAGCTTGTGGTTCTGCTCTGTAACTTCAGGATGATCACCAGTAAATTGCTGTGATATATTGAGTACAGCTCTGCTACTGTGGTCCCTTGGTTGTCAGATGTACAATATTTTATATTGGGAACTGCCTCTTTTAAAGTCCAGAAAAAGGGCACACTGACACCTGGTGTCTAGGTAAAAAAAAAAAAGATAATCCACTGACACAGTGTAATTTCTGAGAAATATGTGTTTGACATGTGCTGGAAATGTAATTGAGCTGTGCTTAGAAAGAACTATGTATTTCTTTTTGTTGTGTCCACAGTTATTAGTTATGTAAACATGTAAATGGAAGTATTCCAAAATACAGCTATAATAAATCTAATAGGCTAATAATCTGATATAGTGACCTGATGACATGCATGAATGTTCTTCTGTAAACTGATTGTTGCATACTAATTGGCTAGTGAATAATTAGGTCATAATTAGTAATGGAACAAAAATTTCAGCCATGTATGTGCTTGTTGAAAGCAAAGGAGTCATGCATGCATTAAAGTGGAGGGTGGATGCACTGCTTTTTCTTTCTATTGGCAACTCCTTACCAAAACAAACAGTTGATGTTGTGAATAAACTGTTACTGTGCATTATGTTTAGTATTCAGATGGTGTAAGGGTGCAGCTGATATATGCAGGGAAATACAGCATTAATTCCAAGAAAAAAACAGGAATGGACTAGAGCAAAATATTTCCAGGAATGCATCTTATAATATGTGGTGAAATTGGGCCATACAATAATGTCTTGTTCTGCTGATGAGGCTCTATGCAGGGACAAATTGCATCAGCAGTTACCCTCTGACCAATCAGAGGAGGAACAAAATGAGGGTATGGCTACCTCTGAAAATTACCCACCCAATTCACAATGCTCTTGGTCTTCGTTATTAATCTCGTGATACTTATCTTCACTAGCTGATCTCAGATTCAACTATATACATCTTCCTTACACAAATGAACATCTTTTATAACTTTATTTTTGTCAGAACAATAAATATTTTCCACACTACATTTTTGTAAAGTATTGATTGATGTGACATAATGCTAGTTGGTGCAGCAAATCCTCCTGTTACAGAGTTAATCTTCTTGACAATACACAATATCTACATTCTGCATGTACCATGCAATCTCTTGTGATATCAAGGCTGTATAAATAAATTGCTGAGTGGCATTTTAGGAACTCATTTGAGTGTACCATTGCAGTCAGAATCTATTATATGTTACTGTGGCAGTGCATACTATCTTGACTGCCCTCCCAGTGAGAAAATATACAAAATATCAATCAATTTCAAGATGAATTTGTAAAATGCTACATAATTTTACTCTCTGTGAATAATTTTTGTTTATTGTAGGTTTTGCTGGAAGCACAGAAAGAATTGGTTGACTACAAAGGGCTTGGCATTAGTGTGCTTGGTATGTATCATGCTTCTAAGTGAAATAAACAGCTATAGCAACTGGAACACAATTAAAACTAATAGCCCACTTGTATTTCTCTTTTATTAGAAATGAGCCACAGGTCATCTGATTTCACAAAGATTTTGAACACTACAGAGATATGCTTGCGAGAATTGCTGTAAGTCATTATTAGTCTCTTATGGTTATCGGCTTTCCATTGGAAATTTTTAGTTTATTCAATCTCTGGAAACCATGTCTGCAGATTGCACAGGTCACTGCTCTCCTAGAAATGTGCACAAAAGCTAATAAATATAGCAAATTTAAAGCAAATTCCCTCACTATTTCAGATAATTAACTTTAAAGGTTGTTCTGCATTTTTTTTTTTTTTTTTGGTGTTTGAAATCCATTTCTCCTTTATGGAGAATAGTACAGTGATCAGGGCTTTACTATGGCACCTTCACCATTTGCAGGATGTAGCTGTAGTCGCATGCTTACTTGTACTTAGGACTTCAGTAGGAGAGCTTCACAAACACCATAAGGACTCAGATCCTTTGGCATTTTAAATACAGTAGTAATGTTAACAGGTCTGACACTAGTAACAATTGTTTCTTGTGTTGCCATAGTTGCTTGCAACTTTAATTCTTATTTTTTTTTTTATTAATGTTTTTCAAAACACAACTTTTGCTTACAATAATTCCCAAAACACTAGCAAGAAACATATTGTGGTTTATTTACCATTTTTTACTAGCGTTCAAAAACTCAAGATAAAAACCAGTTGGTAGGAGGCTGAAGAGATGAGGGATCTGATGCACTAACTATAATGAGAGACAGATCCTGATTTGATGGCTGTTGTACTTGTCCAGTCAGGACCCGGCTGTCTTTACAGTGTGTTAGACCCAACCCTTCCTACTGTATTGCGAATCCCTGATGGAGAACAAGTACAGGGGACAGTTACATAACACTGGGAGGAACCCCCACCAGTGTACTAGTCTAGGGGAAGAGAGGTTTCTGCCAAACACGAATGGGACCATGATACTATTAATTTATTGACACCCACTATAAGTAGTGATGGTACAATACAATTGTATGTTTAAAACTTTTTAGTACCATTCACTCCTGAAATATACTAACTAATAACAAAATAAATATAAGCCTGCAGGCCAAGAATAAAGTTGCAATGTTCATGTGAAGATACCCGGTTTTCTTGCCCAATTCTACCCACTTCACTCTGGCTGGCCACCGACGGGTGCCTTCCTATGCCAGAGAAGTCTACCCAGTACCTTCTAAGGTTCCTATTAGTCACTCAGGCAATGCAGTTAGAAAAGTACAACAGTACATTTATTGTAACAAAAACAATAACTAGATTATTATATACACACAGTAAATAAATGGCAGGCAGGTTTACCACATTATTTCTCTTACTCCACTAACTTAATGAGTTAGTCACCTGGCTGTCTGGACTTGACGACCCGTGGATCTGCCGATGTATTTCACTGGTAGAGAACAGCAACTCTAAAAATCAGTCGCCCTCCATCTTCCAGTCCCAGAATGAATATCCCCTCCCCCCCCTGGAGTGGCTACTTTTATCTAGGGTCTAATTTCCACAGTGTTTTTCCCTCCCTGGGCAAATTCCGGGGTCTATCCTTCTTAAACATTATGTGCTGTATCAGATGGTTGGAGGGGGAGTGGAGATGAGCTGCTGGGCTCTAGACAGAATGTCAGAACTGGTCATGGTGAGAACAATGGATACTAATTGTAGCTCATAGTAAAAAAAATATTTATCTAAAATATTTAGGAATGGCAACATAAAGTCATCTTTTTTTTTTAATATATACATGTTTATTTCACCAGGGACATTCCAGAAAATTATAAAGTGCTTTTTCTCCAAGGTGGTGGATGTGGACAATTTAGCTCTGTCCCCCTTAACCTTATTGGTTTAAAGGAAGCAAAATGTGCAGACTACGTGGTTACTGGTGCTTGGTCATCAAAAGCAGCCAAAGAGGCAGAAAAGTATGGAAAAGTAAATATTGTCCATCCAAAGCTTGGAAGTTATACAGGTAAACAGAATAACTTTTTTTTTTTTTTTTTTTCAAATTCACTAGAGAATGCTACTTCAGTTGATTAAAGCTGGTCACACACACATCAGTATTCATTTCCGTATTATCTCCTCAACATACAATTAAATTACAACCAGATCTCTTGATCTTTGATCTGATCAATTTTAATTTGTCAGTTTGTCAAAAAAATGATGATTACATGACAAACCTTACAGTTTTTATCTGACAAAGAAGAAAGACATTGGCAGTACATGTGCAATGCAGGACAGTTGTAGGATACTTGGATCTGCACAGTTTATTAAACTTCAATCTTTCAATCCAATTTTTTAGGAAAAAAATGTTCCACCATAGGGGATTTGGTTCATTAGTCAATTTGACCATCTACATTTCAATGTATTGGATTTTTATTTATTTATTTTTAGTTTTCTTTATCAACTCTTTAAAACGGTGGATTATAAAGTATATGGCCAGCCTAATAAGTTGCCAACAAGCATTGATCCTAATAAAGTGTCTGATTTCTATTTAGAAATTCCTGATCAAAGCACCTGGAATCTTAACCCAGAAGCCTCCTATGTGTACTACTGTGCTAATGAAACTGTGCATGGCGTGGAGTTCCAGTATATTCCTGATGTGAAGGGATCAGTGCTAGTTTGTGATATGTCTTCAAACTTCTTGTCTAGACCCGTTAATATTTCCAAGGTATGAACACTTTTCCATTCATTGCTCCACAGAATGTTAGACACGAATGACAGACAATACATTTGACAGAAGTAAACGGTCCTTGATATTTGCAGACCCTGTGATAAGCTCCTTGCAGGGAATGGTTGGAAAAGAAGCGTTTTTAAATTTAGGAATAGTGGCCTTTGCTAATTTTGACATTCAGATATGCACACGTAAGCATACCATAAAAAATGGTTCATTTTTAATTGGATTCTAGTAATAAACAACATTATTTAAGTAAGGTACAAAGTTCCTGTAATAACCTAATATATATAATTGTCATATTGCAGAAAGTAGGGTATCCATAAGCACCTACATTTTCTTTTGTTTCGATTTGCAGATGAATCTGCTTATTATGAGGTTTATTGAGAAAACTGTGTTCCTATAACATAAGTTGTCGTACTAAAGGATATGTACATATGTAAATGTTTGCTCTAATTTATTTGACCAAAGCTAAAATATCTTCACAATGTTTTCTTTTTTTCTTGCTTTCCAGTTTGGGCTTATTTTTGCTGGTGCTCAAAAGAACGTTGGCTGTGCTGGTGTCACGGTTGTAATAGTGCGAGAAGATTTATTGGGCTTTGCACTGAAAGAATGCCCTACAGTCTTTGACTACAAAATCCAAGCAGGGAATGGCTCCTTATATAATACTCCTCCGTGTTTCAGGTAGGTCTCGAATAACTAACATTTGTGTTAAATCGCCTTCATTTTTATTATGACCGGTTATATATATTTCTGAATTGCGTTGCATGCTCCTTATCTAACTTACATCCCTCTAGGGCCAGTGCTAATACTAGGGGGCCAGGGTGTAAGGGGGGTGCCCAAAATACTGGCTGTGGTTGTGTCCGAGCGGGGGCTCCTATGGTGCACAACCGACGCCCTTACTTTGCATCCCACAATTGCCACACAAACCCACAAATAGGTGGATTGTATTGAGCACAAGTATGACACCGAGAGAGCTGGATAGAAGAAACCGTAAAGGTGCTTGTAGTTCCAAATTTTAGTAGAACAGTTTCAAGTAACTGCCATATAAAGGAAACCCTATCCTAAAGTGTCCTTATATGGTGTTCAGCACCGGGATCCACCAGAAAAGTGTCCATGCACCTAGAGGATTGTCACACCATTCTCTCATGAGAAATTTCTTTTGTAGGCTTATTGTTAATTATGGGGAAAGTTATTTTAATGTAATGAAACTAAAAACCAAATTAACATATATATGGTGTCATTTACTTCCAGCATAATCTTACAGTAACTCACTATTATGAAATAGGTCCCAGATATCAACCAGTTTCAGGCACAAGAATAGGCTCCTCATTTTTATACATTGCGTGATTAACTCAGAAACTACAGCTTTTGTGTCCCTCAATTACCGATTTCTTCCTGTGTTTGGTAGTAACCTCTATTATTGCAATCACAGCTGGCTGTTGCTTACAGTCCTAAAAGAGATTTTATATATATATATATATATATATATATATATATATATATATATATATATATATTTTTATAAAAACCTAGCGGCGTGTGTTAGTGTGTGTGGGGAAAAAAACTATTTTCTCAGAAAGGGCTCATCCAATTGACCTGAAATTTGGTATACTTACATTATTTGACAAAAAAATTAGAATAGTGAAGTCAGTTAACTTCCATCATCCCCCCCTTCCCCCCGTGGGAGGGGTAGTAAAGGCTAAATTTACGAGTTGAGGGGTCAAACTCATTTTCGTGAGGTAATTTTACCTCATGAACACACATTAAAAAGGGCGCTTGCATCGGGAAGTAACGCTCTTCTCCTGAGGAGGCCTGGGCTAGGCCCAAATGCATGACAAGAACCTTTTTAAGACCTTAAGTAGCTTGATTTGACTAGAATGCATGAGTATCATGCACGGGTTAACGTGTGTGTGTGTGTGTGTGTGTGTGTATGTATGTATATATATATATATATATATATATATATATATATATATATATATATATATATATATATATATATATAATATAAATTTTTATATGAGAGAAAATGTCCCTCTTCATTTCTCTGCATGGGTGTTTATATGTATGTGTAGTGTTTTCTCTTTTACGTTACTCTTTAATTTCTGTCCTCTTTGCAATTTGGTATTACATCTTTTAGTCTCTGTTGCAATGTATTACAGTGAAGAGTATTGAAAGCGGTTAGTATGCTTCACTCTGAGTGGAAATGTTCGGTTAAAGTAGAAACTTTTATTGTCTTTCAGCATCTACATAATGGGACTTGTGTTAGAATGGATTAAGAATAACGGAGGAGCTGCATCTATGGAAGAGCTGAGCATCATCAAATCAGGAATGATTTATAATATTATTGATGAATCGAATGGATTATTTGTGTAAGTCTTTGTGTTACTGTTCGTTATTGATGGGGGTTATTGTACATTCTATGGAGCAACTTATTTTTAATTCCCTTAGATGGTTGTAATTTGTCTGAGTGAGGCAGTGTGATGTGTATGGGGCCCCATACCTGTACTGCAGTGTTCCTTGTCTAGACTTTTGAGGTGAATTCCCGTGCTCCAGACTATTAGATTTTATTTTAATTGTTTGTGTAATTTACATATAATTACATAATGTTTATCAATTGGTGTGACAGTGTTCATCCTCTTCTTTATAATGTCTTTAATCCACTCGTGGTAAAACAATCCAGTTTAGTAAATACATAGATACTGCATACAACCAAACAACTGGTGAAGAAACGTGCTTATGTGCAGCACACACAAATACCACAATACACAGCAAGCATGTAATCCAGACATCAATCTCATTTACACATACATGTGGTGGATGATATCTAAAAATCTTTGCCGCTTAGAAGAAATAAAAATACTACAATACTGAAGCTCTAGATTGGGAAGTGTATTTAAATATTTGATGCATTTCTTTCCTTGCAGATGTCCAGTGGAGAAGAAGAGCAGGAGCAGAATGAATATTCCTTTCCGTGTTGGAAGTATCAAAGGGGACATCGCCCTAGAAAAAGAGTTCCTTGACAAAGCTTCAGCAATTGGCATGATGTCTCTGAAAGGACACAGGTAAAAATTTGTATATGCTAAACTATTTGTTTACTTTTTTTTAATGGGTTTTTTTTTTTCCCCATTCTTAACAAAGGTTAGTATTTTCAGCAGCCCCATATTATTTTCTTCCATAACAAATTGTAGTTCCATTAGTTCATATATGGATTAGGTTTAATTGCAGGTGATCTGTACCTTCTTGGTAAACTAATGCTGATTAGCAAAAATACAAATATACAGATAACGCCCAGTGCCTACTTAATTGAATAAAAAAAAAATAGTGATGTTCTTAGTTGTAATTAAATTCACTTGTAAAGTGTAAATGTTGTTTTAATTAAACATTTTATTTAACACTACTATTTCTTTACAGATGTTCATTTTTTGACAACTTTTAACACAATCTCAATCTTTCTTATGTCGACCAATATAAACTTTACCATAACGTGTATCCATTATATGATTGCCTGGAATATTTTCAAAGGGAGAGGGATTGTCTGTCAGGACTACATCACTTAGTGCTATGGTTCTATAGGTTCTCCAAGTATTAATGTACACATTTAATAAAAAAATAAAAAATAAAACAACTTCTGTACCCCTATAGAAAGCTCTCCAGATTGTGATAAGTAAGTAAACATTAAACTACATAATAAAATTCCAGGGGTACATCTTGATAACGGTGAGCTGGTGCCCTCACAGCATAAGAACTTAGTTTGTCAGTACAGTACCTGAGCGATGTATTGTGGTATATGTAATGAATGCAGCATATCATTTGGAGAAGTATGCATACATATACAGTGATCATTGGATGGACCAGAGCCATAAGAGAATACAGCAAGTAGCGAATCAGAAACAGAGGACAAAAGTGGGACTAACTAGAAGGTTCATTTTATTTTCATTAAACAGCATTTACATATAAATAATTTTCTTTTGAAACTTTAACATTTTTTTTAAATCGTATCAACAACTCCACTGCGCTTTACTTTAGTAATAATACAAAACTAGCTAGTTAGACAGCCCTGCTTAAACTCTATAGGAGATAATGGTTTGATGCAAATGAACTTTGGTTTAAATATTTATACCTTTTCAAGTGTCTTTTGTAAGAAAATACGTATGTAAAAAATGTGACATGATGTTAGTGTTGATCTTACTGCAAAATTTACAGTATCGGATTAATTTATTTTTACATGTTTTACTTACTGTTCAGATCTGTGGGAGGAATTCGAGCTTCTCTGTACAATGCTGTCACAGTGGATGATGTTGAGAAACTTGCAGATTTCATGAGGCACTTCAAGGAATCTCACCAGTGAAGAACTGATCTGCGCTCGCTTATATTCTAACTTTATATTCATATCGCTATTGTATAGAATATGGCACTCGACAGATAAGCTATTTTCATAGTGTAGAAATCGTCACTTGTACACTAGTCCCTTTTTGTACAAAACAAATAACATTCCTTTGAATCTCTTCATGAGTTATGTTTGAATAATATCCTTTCAGTGAAATGATATTGTAGAAGAATTTTGCACAGCATGAGTGCCTCATGTATGTGAGTGACCACAATGTGGACATATTGAGGTTGGTATATTATTACTTAATACTGTCATTAATAGTACAAACTCCCCTGGTTTTCTGTATGGCAACCGACCACTCCTAACTTCTCTTTTTTTTCTTTTTTTTTTTCTTCCTCTGTAAATAGAGGTCAAAATATATTGTCCCAAGACAATTGTTGTAACTGCATATTTTGTTTATGCAAAAAGAACAAATTAAATGTCTTCTACTGTGTATGCCATTTGTGTGTTTGTATTATATACGTGTAGAAATATAAGATAGAAAAAAGCTGTCTAAAGAGATCAATTATTTTCATCTTGGCATAGAATTACCATAATATATGACCCAATTAAATGCTTACCAAAACTGTAGCTTCAAAAACATTGCGTGCCTAGCACAGGAAAATGCATATGCTAGATGTAATTTTATGTTGGTGTTTGTCATATCTTTAGTTCTTTCCAGGCTTAGACATGCTCATTCATCATCATCATCACCATTTATTTATATAGCGCCACTAATTCCGCAGTGCTGTACAGAGAACTCTCATATCAGTCCCTGCCCCATTGGGGCTTACAATCTAAATAGATTAACACAAACACACACAGACTAGTATCAATTTGTTAGCAGCCAATTAACCTACCAGTATGTTGGGAGGAAACCAGAGCACCTGGAGGAAACCCACGCAAACACGGAGAGAACATACAAACGCCTCACAGATAAGACCATAGTCGAGAATTGAACTCATGACCCCAGTGCTGTAAGGCAGAAGTGCTAACCACTTAGTCACCGTGCTGCCCCCAATAACATCACGCATATCCCTTGATACTAAGTCAGACTCCCATGCTATTATAAGGACAGTATCTTCTCAATAGAATTGACAGGATGAGATAAAAGTATTGTGGGAGAAGAAGCAGTAATGGTACCTCTACAAATTGGTGAGCTTTGCAAATAGAAGTCCTGTAAGAGGACATTTTATTCTTATGCATTCATACCTTTAATATTTTATATCAAATACAAAGGGAAAATTTAAAAATATATTTTTTTTTTATTCCCTTTATATGTCTGTCTAAAATCTGAGCTTCTAAGGATTGATTTTCTTTCTATGATGCCTATTGCAGAGCTTAGGCAGATCTGTACATGTGACCCCATGACAGCATACACATGCCAATTCAGTCTCTAGCTGATCAGATTCAACACCATGTACAAAAATAATTCAGTTTATCCAAATTTTATTAGGTAAGATAATTATTAAAGCTCCCCCACACATGGAGCAATTCAAAATATGGTTGCGGTTTAGCAAGTTTGACAGCAGGGGTGATTTCTAGATGAGAGTTTACAAATGATTTTGAAATGAAGCAAAAAAAACCTGAAACAATAAGCCTTCAACAAACACTTTTCTGTAGTCAAATTGTTTTACTGCAAATAACAAGTTAGGTTGAGTCACAAAGTCTTGCTTATTCATATAATGGAAGATGTTATCTAACAACTGGTATGTAATTTAATAAACTATTATCTGGCGAGAAGTACTCAAAACTCACAGAGCAGCTACCGAAGATCGTTCCGCGGGCCATACTGTGATTCCACCCCCGCACAAGGGAAACTGCAACGGATATGGCTGTAACGTGGCTCACCTAAAACTCCTTTTCACGTGAAGGGAAGAACATACAGAACAATGGAAGTGCTGCTGAAAATTACATAAAGAGAAGTGGTATTGGGCTGACAGCATAGAATTGCTGTATGTATGTATCAACTCAAAACTGAATACAGAAGAAAAAATAGGCATTTGTACAGTGGTCACATATGAGAAGTAGAATTAGAAAAGTAAAATTTACATAAATGTAATGTTGGCTAAAAAAAAAAAAAAAAAAGTGAGGCATAAAGTAAGCTGTACACTAACGTTACACCTCCACGTTTATATCTAATGCCTTTTACGGAAATCTGACCATGTTACCAAAGGCAGTGGTGGAACTACCATTGGTGTAGCAGGGCCCATGGAAATAATGAGGCCCACTGCATGGCAGAGGGGCAGGGGCCCCGGTTCCCTCCTCCCTGCACCGGGGCCCACAGCTCACTAGTTCTACCTCTGAAAGGAGCACTACTCTACAAATCTAATACTATTTTATGGTTCTAATTAGTGCTGCACATCAGGAACTGCAGAGGAGTACACTTTACTTTCTACATTTACACACACCAACAATAGCAATACACCAAAAATAATGGTTGCGCGATGCAATCAGTCTGCTTCAAAGACATAGGCTTGTAGCTCTCCGGTTGTCATGGCAGAGGGGGTGAAGTAGGATGTCACAGTGCAGACAGAGCTCAGAGGGCTTTCCAAGGCCTCTCTGCTCACTACATCATGTGACTGGCTGTCCAGAAATATAAAACATAGCAGCCAAAAAAAATTACAATGGAGGATGGTAAATACCAAAATTCTTCTTAGAGCCTGCCACAGTGATTTTACACAATATTTTTTTTCCATGGGATTGCACCTTTAAGATACTTACTGATAAGCTAGATATTTTTTATTAATTGCATAGATTCATCATTGAAAAAGCTGTTGCACATACCGATGTAGCCAGCATTATCAAAAAGTGATCGCATATAAGTAACTCTGGAACCATGAACCATTTTGCTAATCGCTAGTTTGAGATTAAATTGAAGTATGATGGCCTAAGATCAGATAAATACTTTTGGGCATAATATTACTACTTACCCCAAAAGGAAATTATTTTTGTAAGTGAAAAGACTGTATAGCAAAAAAAGTAAAGGTGATTTTGGTGGATATGATAAAAGTAGGAAAGCTAGAAAGTAATATCACTGGCGGTATAGAAAAGGTATGGTGGAAAACTTTACACATAACAGCCTGGGAAAATGTATAGTAATTAAGGTGCTAAGTGAGCATAACATTTATATTAAATATACCTGCAAAACTAGATTTAGCAAAAAATAAAACATTCAGTTTGGTACAGAATGGTTACAAAGGTAAAAACAAATCTAGAGTATTTATGTCTTACATTAATATGCTTTGTAAGTCTAGTACTCTCAGTATCTAAGAGGCACTGATCTAAAAGCAGCATGTGAAAGGCAATAAACCCAGAAATTACTTCTTATCAGTCTATACAGTCCAGAAATAGTCAGTGTCAATAGGTTGCAGTGGAAGTAGTTCCTAATCTTTTTGATGGATGAATTAACCTGGAATATGTAGTGAAGTTCTTGTCACTGACATACAAAGGGCCTGATTCAGAGCAGGGCGCAAAAAAAAAGAGTAACTTGTGATTGAAAAAGTCCAGCGCAAAACAATTGTTATTTATGTATTGACGTCCATATTCAGAGTTGCATGTGCTACTCGTTGAGATCCACATTTACATCTGCAGTACTACAGACACTTGCGTGCCACTGGCGACTGTGTAATAAACTTTTTATTTTGTATGTTGCAAATGTTATAAAGCATACCTTAATCTTGAATAAACTATTAAAGCTTTAACCACTTCCCAACATGCATTCCAAAAAAATAATAATAATTTATTGCTAAAACATGTTATCAGAATTTTAATTTTTAGCTGAGCAACTACTAAAGTATCAAAAAGCATCTGCAAATCATTTGCAAACATTTATTTACAAGCGGTTTGCTAGTTCCCGTGACCATCAACATCTGGTTTTATTTATATGGAGCCACAGAATCTGCAGCGCCACATAAACAGAACAAAATGCAGATAACTAAGGGGCACAAGAAACAATAGAATCAGTAAGAAGCATAACAAAAGACAATACAGAAAGCAACAACATAAGACACAACTAGAACAAAGGAAATTTGTGAGAGTTGACATTTAAGAGAATAAGGGAAGTAAATGAAGATAGGGTGAAGGAAAGTGAGAGGAAAAGGGTAGGTAGTATAAGAAGATCTTTAGGCTGTAGTGGGGTAGAAAATGAAGATAATAGAGATGGGTGAAAGGAGGGAATTCTCTCAGTGTAACGCCCCCTGCGGGGAAAGACAGGGACAGACGCAACAGAAAATAACTCACCTTGTAAACGATGGTCACCTCCAGTCCGCTTCTGATTTCCCAGCTGCGATCCGATCCCAGCAGATCCGCAGCCGCAGTCACCTCCAATCACGTCCCTCTAAGATAGAGGCAGAGATTACGGCCGTGCCTACCAGGTAAGGGCTGTCCGAGACTACGGCAAAGAACAAGGGCACAGTCAGTCCAAGCTCCTTGCCGCCTCCTCACTTTGTTCTTGCCAAGACGCGGGGGACTACAGGCACTGAAGGCCAAGACTAATCCGAGGACTAATCCCGCCTCAAGTGCCTCACACACCTGCCGGTGAGGGCCTAACCGAAAGGGGGAATCGAGCGTGATACTCACCGGGACACTCCCACTTCCGATCCGGTTCTCCTGCACCTTCCCGACTCCTGCGGATGACAAGACCACACAGCCTCCCTCTACGCTCTCCGTGAACTAAGATGGCACCCACAAAACTGGACTAACTACAAACGGCGACCCGACCCTAACAACGTTCTAATGGTCGGCAACGCAACTACGTCAAACACTAGGACTAACTAAATGTGGTGCACTAACGGAACTACTAGTTACACGCTACGGGGAACACCAGCCGGTGTTCACAGCCTAAACCGGAGGGCGGTTCCTAACCCCCTCACCCAGGTCGTACCAAGAAGCTGCCTTCTTGCTATGGAGTCACACACAGGCCCTAAGTACGGGTTCTTTAAGCCCGGCTGAGGCTCAGTAAAACAGCACACTAACCCGCGGGCCGACTGCCGCACGGAACAGCCGATCGAACTGAACCGCCCGACTGCCTGTACTCGGGTATCTCACACGTGTCCCTACGTCCGGAACCACAGGTCCACCTGCACGGAACCGGCCTTGAGGACCCTTGATCAGAACCACGGCCGCCCCTGGAACTGCCTCAAGGTGTGCTGTACTGCCACCAACTCACTCAGCCACCCCCTCTGGGTACCAGTGTGACCCCGGGGACCTAAGGGACAGGGAAACTACATGTGTTCTCCCCTGACTATGTGTATGCTGGTACTTAAACTTATCCCCCACAGCACGGGTTAGCACAGGAAAACCACAGGAAACAAGAGCCTACCTTTAATGGGGGCCTGACGTCTTGCCCCTGGACACAGTTAGAAAGCACACCAAAATACTGTAATGTAAACTACACTCGCCACACAGACAGAATAAATACAGTCTACAGTACTTTGCCGCTACTTACCCGAACACACCGCTGCTAGCCAACCAGCAGGTTGCTACAGCACCACGGGAGCCTACGCTCAACCGTACCTCCTAACCACGTGTGCTCACCTCACACAGGACCGCGCCTACTCTCACGAGGCTCCCACGCCTCTACCACACACCACCAGGGCCTTATGCCCTACACACCATGGGTCTCTGCCCAGCTACACACAGAGCCTTCTGCTCTGACTAATGGGCCTCAGCCCCCTCTCTAACTCAGGGCTCTGAGCCCACTCACTAGGGCCTTATGCCCTACTACCTAGGGGTCCTAGCCCCTGCCTGAGGCCTGTGGCCTTCCTAACTAACTGAGGGCCTTGTGCCCTTAATAACCTACAGGCTACCAGCCTCTAACCAGGCCCTCTGGCCTTCCTATGGCCTCTAGGCCCCTAACTACCTAAGGGCCTTGTGCCCTTGTACCTCCTGGGGCTCAAAGTCCCCCTTTCTAACTAACAGGGGCTTGTCCCCTTTATATACATATACTAATGGCCTACTGGCCCACTAACACGTTGGGGCCTAGTGCCCAGGTCCCTGGGCCTTGTGCCCCTACTTTATTGTGCCACGGGCCTTGTGCCCGACGGTGCCCACGGGCCTAGTGCCCGACGTTATCGTTGAGTCTACTTACCTGCTCTGCGCAGGATACTCAACTTGACGCGCCGTCTTCTTCCTTTCTTCTCCGGGTCTTCCAGACCCTCCAGCCGGCGGCGCCTCTTCTCCGCTTCGGCGCTGGGTCTCCAGTTGCAGCTGGGGCGGGGGCGCTCTCAGCCCTGACAAGGGCTCCCCGCCGGCGATCTCCGCTCCGGCGGCTTGATTGAAGTCTTCTGGCGGCAGGGTAGCTCACGGCCCTTACAAGGGCCCCCTGCCGCCGCTGCTGCTGGCTCTGTTGATGGACGTCTGGACGAGACGTCCTCTCTCTTCCCCGCCGACGGACTTCTGCCAAAATGGCGCCACCCGGCGACTTATATAGTCGCCGGCGTGACGTCATCCGCCGGCGCGAGCGCTGATTGGCTCGCGTCGGCGCCAATCTTTTGAATGGCCGGGCGCGAGCCGCGATTGGCTCGCGCATCCGGCCGCTGATTGGCCAGCGGGGAAAGATGAGCCCTGATTGGCTCATCCTTCCCCCGCGCACAGGACCTGCAAAAAAGAAGTTACACTCACCGCCGCTGGATCGATGGACGGGTGAGTACTTCTCCTCTTCTTTCTTGTAGCTGAGCACCATCGGGGACCTCTTCAGCCCCTCCAGGGGCACAGCGCTGCCGGATATCTTCGCCCTCTTCACGGGCACCGGCTCTGACAACTTCTGTCCCTCCACATTTCCGCCGCCTTTTTCCATTGTGGTCCCCACAATCAACGTCTTCTCCTCTACGTCCACCTCCAAGGGTCGCTTACCGGCATCCCTGACTTGCGTCCACCGGGTCCTTCGCGGTAAAGCCCTCTCGCGCAGGATCCACACCATCCTGGCAACTTCCTCGCCCGAAGTCGGTATCCAGGGAGTCTCTTCCTCGGCGCATGCCGGAACCTCCCATCCGTCCGATACCTCCTCGGTTGTGCGGGAAGCTTCTTCAGAAGGTGGCAACATCCACCACTCTCCAGCTGCGCTCTCTAAAGTACAGTCTTCGTCAGGCAGTACTTCTTCAGCAGCTCTCTCTTCCGGGGTACTGATGGCTTCCATCCTCTCAGGTACCACCGGGCAGACATCTTCACATGTCTCCGGACACAACGTTGCCCCGTGGAGGGTCTGCTCAGTTCTCCCTTCGTCTTCAGGGACCAACTCTTCCACAGCCACGGACAAGTCGTCTGACGTATCCGACGTCTCCAATACCCCAGCTCCAGCATCCGGCTGACGCGGGTATTCCTGTCGTGAATCTTGCTTGGACGGGACGATCACCTGCGATCCGACAGTCAGCAGGCTCTGCCGATCCTTCCCTCCAGATTCCGACTTCTCTTGAGACCATGGATGGAAGGCTTCCTCGTCCTTCCACTCGAAGACTTCTACGTCTTCCCATTCATCGGAGACTTCTTCGTCCTCCCATTCATCAAAGAGCTCCTCGGCAACTGGGCACTGGTATGCGAAGTGTCCAGGCAACCCACACTTCCAGCACAGCATTTCTTCCACCGGTTGCCGTTTAGTACCTTTGTTCTTCTTCTTCCTTGTCTCACAACGTTCCAGGATTTGCTTCGTGAACGCTGCCACTTCGTCACGAGAGATGACACAGCTGTATCCCTCGTACAGCGGAATGATCCCCCGATGAGCCATCGTTGATCCTGCCGACTACGCCAAAATGTAACGCCCCCTGCGGGGAAAGACAGGGACAGACGCAACAGAAAATAACTCACCTTGTAAACGATGGTCACCTCCAGTCCGCTTCTGATTTCCCAGCTGCGATCCGATCCCAGCAGATCCGCAGCCGCAGTCACCTCCAATCACGTCCCTCTAAGATAGAGGCAGAGATTACGGCCGTGCCTACCAGGTAAGGGCTGTCCGAGACTACGGCAAAGAACAAGGGCACAGTCAGTCCAAGCTCCTTGCCGCCTCCTCACTTTGTTCTTGCCAAGACGCGGGGGACTACAGGCACTGAAGGCCAAGACTAATCCGAGGACTAATCCCGCCTCAAGTGCCTCACACACCTGCCGGTGAGGGCCTAACCGAAAGGGGGAATCGAGCGTGATACTCACCGGGACACTCCCACTTCCGATCCGGTTCTCCTGCACCTTCCCGACTCCTGCGGATGACAAGACCACACAGCCTCCCTCTACGCTCTCCGTGAACTAAGATGGCACCCACAAAACTGGACTAACTACAAACGGCGACCCGACCCTAACAACGTTCTAATGGTCGGCAACGCAACTACGTCAAACACTAGGACTAACTAAATGTGGTGCACTAACGGAACTACTAGTTACACGCTACGGGGAACACCAGCCGGTGTTCACAGCCTAAACCGGAGGGCGGTTCCTAACCCCCTCACCCAGGTCGTACCAAGAAGCTGCCTTCTTGCTATGGAGTCACACACAGGCCCTAAGTACGGGTTCTTTAAGCCCGGCTGAGGCTCAGTAAAACAGCACACTAACCCGCGGGCCGACTGCCGCACGGAACAGCCGATCGAACTGAACCGCCCGACTGCCTGTACTCGGGTATCTCACACGTGTCCCTACGTCCGGAACCACAGGTCCACCTGCACGGAACCGGCCTTGAGGACCCTTGATCAGAACCACGGCCGCCCCTGGAACTGCCTCAAGGTGTGCTGTACTGCCACCAACTCACTCAGCCACCCCCTCTGGGTACCAGTGTGACCCCGGGGACCTAAGGGACAGGGAAACTACATGTGTTCTCCCCTGACTATGTGTATGCTGGTACTTACACTTATCCCCCACAGCACGGGTTAGCACAGGAAAACCACAGGAAACAAGAGCCTACCTTTAATGGGGGCCTGACGTCTTGCCCCTGGACACAGTTAGAAAGCACACCAAAATACTGTAATGTAAACTACACTCGCCACACAGACAGAATAAATACAGTCTACAGTACTTTGCCGCTACTTACCCGAACACACCGCTGCTAGCCAACCAGCAGGTTGCTACAGCACCACGGGAGCCTACGCTCAACCGTACCTCCTAACCACGTGTGCTCACCTCACACAGGACCGCGCCTACTCTCACGAGGCTCCCACGCCTCTACCACACACCACCAGGGCCTTATGCCCTACACACCATGGGTCTCTGCCCAGCTACACACAGAGCCTTCTGCTCTGACTAATGGGCCTCAGCCCCCTCTCTAACTCAGGGCTCTGAGCCCACTCACTAGGGCCTTATGCCCTACTACCTAGGGGTCCTAGCCCCTGCCTGAGGCCTGTGGCCTTCCTAACTAACTGAGGGCCTTGTGCCCTTAATAACCTACAGGCTACCAGCCTCTAACCAGGCCCTCTGGCCTTCCTATGGCCTCTAGGCCCCTAACTACCTAAGGGCCTTGTGCCCTTGTACCTCCTGGGGCTCAGAGTCCCCCTCTCTAACTAACAGGGGCTTGTCCCCTTTATATACATATACTAATGGCCTACTGGCCCACTAACACGTTGGGGCCTAGTGCCCAGGTCCCTGGGCCTTGTGCCCCTACTTTATTGTGCCACGGGCCTTGTGCCCGACGGTGCCCACGGGCCTAGTGCCCGACGTTATCGTTGAGTCTACTTACCTGCTCTGCGCAGGATACTCAACTTGACGCGCCGTCTTCTTCCTTTCTTCTCCGGGTCTTCCAGACCCTCCAGCCGGCGGCGCCTCTTCTCCGCTTCGGCGCTGGGTCTCCAGTTGCAGCTGGGGCGGGGGCGCTCTCAGCCCTGACAAGGGCTCCCCGCCGGCGATCTCCGCTCCGGCGGCTTGATTGAAGTCTTCTGGCGGCAGGGTAGCTCACGGCCCTTACAAGGGCCCCCTGCCGCCGCTGCTGCTGGCTCTGTTGATGGACGTCTGGACGAGACGTCCTCTCTCTTCCCCGCCGACGGACTTCTGCCAAAATGGCGCCACCCGGCGACTTATATAGTCGCCGGCGTGACGTCATCCGCCGGCGCGAGCGCTGATTGGCTCGCGTCGGCGCCAATCTTTTGAATGGCCGGGCGCGAGCCGCGATTGGCTCGCGCATCCGGCCGCTGATTGGCCAGCGGGGAAAGATGAGCCCTGATTGGCTCATCCTTCCCCCGCGCACAGGACCTGCAAAAAAGAAGTTACACTCACCGCCGCTGGATCGATGGACGGGTGAGTACTTCTCCTCTTCTTTCTTGTAGCTGAGCACCATCGGGGACCTCTTCAGCCCCTCCAGGGGCACAGCGCTGCCGGATATCTTCGCCCTCTTCACGGGCACCGGCTCTGACAACTTCTGTCCCTCCACATTTCCGCCGCCTTTTTCCATTGTGGTCCCCACAATCAACGTCTTCTCCTCTACGTCCACCTCCAAGGGTCGCTTACCGGCATCCCTGACTTGCGTCCACCGGGTCCTTCGCGGTAAAGCCCTCTCGCGCAGGATCCACACCATCCTGGCAACTTCCTCGCCCGAAGTCGGTATCCAGGGAGTCTCTTCCTCGGCGCATGCCGGAACCTCCCATCCGTCCGATACCTCCTCGGTTGTGCGGGAAGCTTCTTCAGAAGGTGGCAACATCCACCACTCTCCAGCTGCGCTCTCTAAAGTACAGTCTTCGTCAGGCAGTACTTCTTCAGCAGCTCTCTCTTCCGGGGTACTGATGGCTTCCATCCTCTCAGGTACCACCGGGCAGACATCTTCACATGTCTCCGGACACAACGTTGCCCCGTGGAGGGTCTGCTCAGTTCTCCCTTCGTCTTCAGGGACCAACTCTTCCACAGCCACGGACAAGTCGTCTGACGTATCCGACGTCTCCAATACCCCAGCTCCAGCATCCGGCTGACGCGGGTATTCCTGTCGCGAATCTTGCTTGGACGGGACGATCACCTGCGATCCGACAGTCAGCAGGCTCTGCCGATCCTTCCCTCCAGATTCCGACTTCTCTTGAGACCATGGATGGAAGGCTTCCTCGTCCTTCCACTCGAAGACTTCTACGTCTTCCCATTCATCGGAGACTTCTTCGTCCTCCCATTCATCAAAGAGCTCCTCGGCAACTGGGCACTGGTATGCGAAGTGTCCAGGCAACCCACACTTCCAGCACAGCATTTCTTCCACCGGTTGCCGTTTAGTACCTTTGTTCTTCTTCTTCCTTGTCTCACAACGTTCCAGGATTTGCTTCGTGAACGCTGCCACTTCGTCACGAGAGATGACACAGCTGTATCCCTCGTACAGCGGAATGATCCCCCGATGAGCCATCGTTGATCCTGCCGACTACGCCAAAATGTAACGCCCCCTGCGGGGAAAGACAGGGACAGACGCAACAGAAAATAACTCACCTTGTAAACGATGGTCACCTCCAGTCCGCTTCTGATTTCCCAGCTGCGATCCGATCCCAGCAGATCCGCAGCCGCAGTCACCTCCAATCACGTCCCTCTAAGATAGAGGCAGAGATTACGGCCGTGCCTACCAGGTAAGGGCTGTCCGAGACTACGGCAAAGAACAAGGGCACAGTCAGTCCAAGCTCCTTGCCGCCTCCTCACTTTGTTCTTGCCAAGACGCGGGGGACTACAGGCACTGAAGGCCAAGACTAATCCGAGGACTAATCCCGCCTCAAGTGCCTCACACACCTGCCGGTGAGGGCCTAACCGAAAGGGGGAATCGAGCGTGATACTCACCGGGACACTCCCACTTCCGATCCGGTTCTCCTGCACCTTCCCGACTCCTGCGGATGACAAGACCACACAGCCTCCCTCTACGCTCTCCGTGAACTAAGATGGCACCCACAAAACTGGACTAACTACAAACGGCGACCCGACCCTAACAACGTTCTAATGGTCGGCAACGCAACTACGTCAAACACTAGGACTAACTAAATGTGGTGCACTAACGGAACTACTAGTTACACGCTACGGGGAACACCAGCCGGTGTTCACAGCCTAAACCGGAGGGCGGTTCCTAACCCCCTCACCCAGGTCGTACCAAGAAGCTGCCTTCTTGCTATGGAGTCACACACAGGCCCTAAGTACGGGTTCTTTAAGCCCGGCTGAGGCTCAGTAAAACAGCACACTAACCCGCGGGCCGACTGCCGCACGGAACAGCCGATCGAACTGAACCGCCCGACTGCCTGTACTCGGGTATCTCACACGTGTCCCTACGTCCGGAACCACAGGTCCACCTGCACGGAACCGGCCTTGAGGACCCTTGATCAGAACCACGGCCGCCCCTGGAACTGCCTCAAGGTGTGCTGTACTGCCACCAACTCACTCAGCCACCCCCTCTGGGTACCAGTGTGACCCCGGGGACCTAAGGGACAGGGAAACTACATGTGTTCTCCCCTGACTATGTGTATGCTGGTACTTACACTTATCCCCCACAGCACGGGTTAGCACAGGAAAACCACAGGAAACAAGAGCCTACCTTTAATGGGGGCCTGACGTCTTGCCCCTGGACACAGTTAGAAAGCACACCAAAATACTGTAATGTAAACTACACTCGCCACACAGACAGAATAAATACAGTCTACAGTACTTTGCCGCTACTTACCTGAACACACCGCTGCTAGCCAACCAGCAGGTTGCTACAGCACCACGGGAGCCTACGCTCAACCGTACCTCCTAACCACGTGTGCTCACCTCACACAGGACCGCGCCTACTCTCACGAGGCTCCCACGCCTCTACCACACACCACCAGGGCCTTATGCCCTACACACCATGGGTCTCTGCCCAGCTACACACAGAGCCTTCTGCTCTGACTAATGGGCCTCAGCCCCCTCTCTAACTCAGGGCTCTGAGCCCACTCACTAGGGCCTTATGCCCTACTACCTAGGGGTCCTAGCCCCTGCCTGAGGCCTGTGGCCTTCCTAACTGAGGGCCTTGTGCCCTTAATAACCTACAGGCTACCAGCCTCTAACCAGGCCCTCTGGCCTTCCTATGGCCTCTAGGCCCCTAACTACCTAAGGGCCTTGTGCCCTTGTACCTCCTGGGGCTCAGAGTCCCCCTCTCTAACTAACAGGGGCTTGTCCCCTTTATATACATATACTAATGGCCTACTGGCCCACTAACACGTTGGGGCCTAGTGCCCAGGTCCCTGGGCCTTGTGCCCCTACTTTATTGTGCCACGGGTCTTGTGCCCGACGGTGCCCACGGGCCTAGTGCCCGACGTTATCGTTGAGTCTACTTACCTGCTCTGCGCAGGATACTCAACTTGACGCGCCGTCTTCTTCCTTTCTTCTCCGGGTCTTCCAGACCCTCCAGCCGGCGGCGCCTCTTCTCCGCTTCGGCGCTGGGTCTCCAGTTGCAGCTGGGGCGGGGGCGCTCCCAGCCCTGACAAGGGCTCCCCGCCGGCGATCTCCGCTCCGGCGGCTTGATTGAAGTCTTCTGGCGGCAGGGTAGCTCACGGCCCTTACAAGGGCCCCCTGCCGCCGCTGCTGCTGGCTCTGTTGATGGACGTCTGGACGAGACGTCCTCTCTCTTCCCCGCCGACGGACTTCTGCCAAAATGGCGCCACCCGGCGACTTATATAGTCGCCGGCGTGACGTCATCCGCCGGCGCGAGCGCTGATTGGCTCGCGTCGGCGCCAATCTTTTGAATGGCCGGGCGCGAGCCGCGATTGGCTCGCGCATCCGGCCGCTGATTGGCCAGCGGGGAAAGATGAGCCCTGATTGGCTCATCCTTCCCCCGCGCACAGGACCTGCAAAAAAGAAGTTACACTCACCGCCGCTGGATCGATGGACGGGTGAGTACTTCTCCTCTTCTTTCTTGTAGCTGAGCACCATCGGGGACCTCTTCAGCCCCTCCAGGGGCACAGCGCTGCCGGATATCTTCGCCCTCTTCACGGGCACCGGCTCTGACAACTTCTGTCCCTCCACATCAGGATAGGGCAGAGTAGGCAAGTGTAAAAAGTTGAGTTTGGAGGGAGCACTTGAAGGTGCACCATTGGGTGGGGCAGAGAGTTCTAAATGTGGGGAGTAGTGCAAGCAAAGTCCTGAGGGCGAGAATGTGAGGTGGCGACAGGTGAGGAAGAACATACATTTATCAGGCAGACCAGAGAGGAGAAGATTGCAAAAGGGAGATGACAAGAGTATTTATGATTGAAGGAGAGTAAAGGGCCGATCTTGGCAATGTTGCAAGATGGAGGTGACAGGAATGGACCAGGGACTGGATGTGGGGAGTGAAATTAAGGATGAGGTCAATAATGACCCCCTGGCAACGCACATAGGGAACAGAGGAGAGGACAAAACCATTAACCTTACGTTAGGGCTAACGGCTACCGAGATAAACTTTTAGAACCAGATGGGATAGGGGTCTTCACCTTTAGGAGTCACCTTTTCCGTACAACTGATAATGTTCGGAGGTACTCGAATGCCCCAGGACTTCACTCTAAAGTAGTAAAAGTTTATCTGTGATAACCAGAGTGCAAAGGTGGAGGGAAATCGGAATACAGGATGCAGATATCAAAGACAGTCCAAGGGTTAGAAGTGAACCAGGAAACAGACCAGAGATCAGGGCAATTAGCATTCAAGCAGGGTCCAATAACTAGCCAAAAGTCACAACAGGAGTCAGGGCAGAAATGCAGAGGATCCACAGGACCAAAAGCTGGTCAGCAAAATGTGCAGCACACAGGATGCTATAAACCCTCCCTGCCTTAAATACTCAGGGATCCAGGGGCCAGGGATCCAGCGTGCTTAATTACCCCCAGGAGGCTGTTAATTAATATATACTTAATACGCACGCATCTGACTGCACATAGTTGTCGAGATGTAGGCTAATTAAAGAAGCATCCTGGCTGTTGCCCTGGTGACAGCCGGGATGCAGCGTGCCAGAGCAGTGAGTGAGCCGTGTCCCGTAACACCTTAAAGGAAATTTCATATTAACATAAGGTGGACTCTCCACTGCGAACTTCATAAGGCGAGCTGTTAGAGGCCAAGATAATAATGCTAGGAGAACACTGGGGCCTTTTGCTGGTATGATTACGTTCATGTCTTGTGTTCATTGAAGCCTCCAGGTGGTGCTGGTCCAAGTGACAGACTAGGTGCAATTCGAACAACCAAATGCCTATTGTGGGTATGACTGGCCTCAAGTGCATTAACAGATAAAATCACACCCATGGTCTGTCTCCAGATAGTGCAGGCTAAGTCACAGCAACAGATCCCAGATATAATTTAGACCAACAAGAGATGTAAAACGGATGATGGTGAGAACACTCCAACGATATATATAATTTCAGGCTTGGTCAGATACAGTGGTGCATCGGTCAAGATCAAGTCGTTAGGAGGTCACCGGCAGAGCCATCTTAACAACATTATGGGCCCCCGGGCAAAACAGTGCACCGGGGCGCCTACATATATATATATATATATATATATATATACAAGTTAACCCGTGCATGATACTCATGCATTCTAGTCAAATCAAGCTACTTAAGGTGTTTAAAAGGTTCTTCTCATGCATTTGGGCCTAGCCCAGGCCTCCTCAGTGGAAGAGCATTACTTCCCGACGCAAGCGCCCTTTTTTAACGTGGTTTTGTCCACATGTCACCACCTCATCATTTTTCTCCATCACCTCATCCTTCATCTTCATCGCCACATCCTTCATCAAGCTACTTAAGGTGTTAAAAACTCCCCACTGTCACCCCCGGCAACCACCAACCACTCCCAACTGTCACTTCTCCTTCAAGAAATATATAAGTCAGTGTATAACTCTGCCCAGCAGGTGGCGCTGCAGCTTGGTTTTTTTTTTCCACACACGCCACTAGGCATTTATATAGTAGATATATATATATATATATATATATATATATATATATATATATATATAGATGTATAGAGATATAGAAATAGATATATATATAGAGATAGATAGATGTACTTGCTCAGTGACCCTTGAAGGTTTTTTTTGCAGGTTTTTTTTTTTTCAGGATTTTTTATTCCAATTAAGAGCCCTGCCTATGGGGCCCCCTTGTCCGTGGGGCCTCCGGGCAGCTGCCCATCGTGCCCAATGGAAAAGATGGCCCTGGTCACCGGGGATGAGGTGGTGGGGCATGGCTCGTATGTTAGTATGCAACTGTGACAAAACTGCCCAGTAATGCCAGTACAGACTAGAGAGCCTTTCCTTCTGTCTGGGCCCCTTAATCTGACTGACCGGCCCCATTTCCTCAGTGATGGGAGTTTGCGGCGCAGTGACATCATCACTGAGGGGGACATTTACAGTGATGGGATGGGGGGAGAGGGTAACATTTACTGTGATGGGATGGGGGGAGGGTAACATTTACTGTGGTGGGACGGGGAAGGCATTTAATGCGATGGGATGGGAGAGAGGAACATTTACTGTGATGGGACGGGGGGGACATTTACTGTGATGGGATGGGATGGGGTGGGGAGGGGAACATTTACTGCGATGGGACGGGGGGGGGGGCATTTACTGTGATGGGATGGGGGGGAGAGGGGAACATTTACTGTGATGGGATGAGGGGGGAGAGGAACATTTACTGTGATGGAACGTGGGGGGAAATTTACTGTGAAGGGATGGGGGAGAGGGGAACATTTACTGTAATGGGATGAGGGGGAGAGAGGAACATTTACTGTAATGGGATGGGGAGATGAGAACATTTACTGTGATGAGATGGGGGAGAGAAGAACATTTACTGTGATGGGATGGGATAGAGCAGTGATGGGCAAACTACGGCCCGCGGGCCAGATTCGGCCCACTTAGAGGTTCTATCCGGCCCGCCAATATTTTAAAAAATGTCATTAAAATATGCATAAAATTATTAGGGCCGACCCTGTGTGTCAGAACCTTCATTTTTATGCCTTCCCAGCTATTTCCTCCATTAGACTTCATCCTCCTTCCTAAAAGGACACTTCGTATGTCAATCACTCAAACACCTGCCCGCCCCCTAATGGCTGAAAGTCATGTGAGAAGAGATGGGCTGGGCCATATACTAAGGTAGATTTCGATTGGCTGCTGTGTTGTCAGTTAGTGGCTCACCAGAAAGACGGATCTGCAACAACCTGCTGAAATAAGTGCTGTGTCTGTGCGATCGCTGCACTTATAGAGGTAACACTGCTATATAACACCCTCCCGCCCCATTCAAAAGATTTGTATTATATATTTCGATATTTGAGTTTTTTAATAAATTATATTGGCCCTCCTAAAGTTTTTCTTTTTTATTTGGTCCGCTCCTGAAAAAGTTTGCCCATCACTGGGATAGATGGAGAGGGGAACATTTACTGTGATGGGATGGGATGGGAGGGAAGGGGAAAGAGGAACATTTACTGTGATGGGATGGGTGGAGAAGGGGACATTTACTGTGATGAGATGTAGGGAGATGAAAACATTTACTGTGATGGGATGGCTGGGAGAGGGGAACATTTACTGTGATGGAATGGTGAGGGGAGAGCGGAGCATTTACTGTTATGAGGAAGGAGGCGCATGTACGGTGAACATGGAGGGGGCATGTATGGGGAGGGGGTGCTCTGCCAGATTAATTAGTACTGGGTCCTACAGTTTCTAATGACAGCCCTGGTTGAGGACTCTGGATGGTGCGGGTTCAAGTCACAGCCTTAAATCCCAGTTGTAAGTAAATCAACAAAAGGCCAGACTGTTCACAGATTTAAAGAGCAGCTATCTCCAAATGCCATCTACATGCATCATCATCTGCTACTTAAAACTGCCCTTGACTACCCGCAAATAGAACAACTTTTTCTGGCATATATGCATTCTTTTCCCTGTGTAAATCAGTGCACAATTGGGAGAAACTGCCCTAACTGTACTTGCCTTACATTAGAAACCCCATCAGGCCCCCGTCACCATGGCCAGTGGACCATGGTAAGCCTGTAAGCACGTCAGGTTACCGGGGAAACCCCGCCAGCCTGCCCATACCCCAAAAAATATATTTTTTTCTCCACGGGCACCTTTTTTCTTAACTTCCGAGACCCCACTCTGAACAGAGATCGGAATAGGTGCACTGAGGCGCCTCAGTGCAGGGGGAATGTTGCATGTGCATTGAAGCCCCAAAGCACATCTCAACACTTTAGTATAAGAATAATAGGACGTAAGGCCAAAATGTTATATATATATATATATATATATATATATATGTATAATGAAAGCAAAGAATATGAGCAATCGAATTAATGAGTGCTTGGAATATTTTATTCATGTAGTTTGTCCAAAAAGGGTTTGTTTTTTGAGGAATTTACACAGGATAGAAAAAGATGTTGTTTCAGTAATGGACATTACTTCGGAACATACCTAGATATTGGGAGAAAAATAAATATGTAAATTACTTGTTTGTTGTAGCCGAGAAATCTGAGTATTGACATTTCAGAAAAGGGGCTGCCTATAGACTTCACTGCTGTACTAGTGGTTTGTTTATATATTGAGCAAAATGTAATCTACTGGGCTATTACAATTCAGGAAACAAGAATCTTATTTTGGTTTAAAGGCCATTTAATATCTTTTAAGAAAACAGGTTTTGGTCTTAAATGTTACATTTGTTATATAATAGCATATTGCTGTCATCAAATCACTTGTATAGTTTGTTTCCTGGCAATTCTCTATTTCTATTTTATTTATAAAAACAATTGATGCTAACATTTGTATAAACAGTTCTGATGTCATCATTTCAAAGTCCATTAGGAAAACATGTATATTATAAGGAATAAAGCACTATCTACTGAAAATGATTACTGGTATTAGAAGTCACCAGGTATTTCTATTACCCATACTTGCCAACTTTTTCAATCTGTACTCCAGGAGATTGGAGTACAGATTATGTGACAGAGGGTAGGAGGGGGCGTGACAACGTCATTACGTCACGGTAGCCCCGCCCCTACCATAAAATACAAAAATTACGGTATTGAATAGCGGGGGCGCTAATAACGTGATTAAACCCCCCCCCCCCCCCGCTATTCAAATGCCGGGAATTTCGGCATCTTACAGGGTCCGGGAGGCTTGCCTACTCTTCCAAGAGTCTTGGAGGACTCCTCGAAATTCGGGAGCCTCCTGGAAATTCCGGGAGGGTAGGCAAGTAGGCTGTTAACTGTGTAAAAGTACTCTGTCAGTGGCCTGATGCCACTACATTGGCACAAAACTCAGCTGTGTGTTCTAATATCCCTACAATAATAACCTAGCAGGAACTAGAAATAATTTTTTTTTGTACAACAATGGAAAAGAGGCTCAAGAACCAAGAAATCAAAGAGCATAAAAATTGTGTGATAATGTCATTATCAGTGACTTGTACATACATATAAAAACTTAATGCAAACCAGAATGTTATAAAAGAAAAGGTCAAAGAATGCAAGAAAAAAATTCAAGCTATGTCACTGAAGGAATTAAAATATGTCAGGCCAACACATGCTTAACACTGTATGCATTTACACATGTAAGCACAGGGTAGAGAAATGATTAACTGAGCCAAGGCTAATGTGCATACTGTGAATGCCAATATAGTTACAGTGCTTTCAAAGTATTCCTTCTCTTGCAAAAGTTTGACTGACTGTGCAGTGATCACATTAGCAGGACCTGCTCACAAGTGCTACAAATCTTCCTAGACTTGTACAGGTGTTGGTTGCCTTAAAGTACTCTTGGCTGATCTGGTCTTATAAATAATATCATATACACTGATCATTCAACTTAAAAGCACTGACCACTGACAATGGAAGTGAATAACATTGATTATCCTGTACAATGGTACCTGTTGAGGGTTAGGATATATTAGGCAGCAAGTGAACAGTCAGTTCTTGAAGTTGATGTGTTGTAAGCAGGATAAATGGGCAAGCGTATGGATCTGAGTGACATTGACAAGTGCCAAATTGTGGTGGTTTTAAAAGTTGTGGCTGATCAGTGTACACCAGGATATATATTATTTTCATACCGTGTTCACCATTCAGAAAGTATTCAAATGAAGGGTACTTCAGCTTTAAGGCAACCACTTTACAA
Source organism: Mixophyes fleayi (assembly GCF_038048845.1). Taxonomy (NCBI): domain Eukaryota; kingdom Metazoa; phylum Chordata; class Amphibia; order Anura; family Limnodynastidae; genus Mixophyes; species Mixophyes fleayi. The sequence goes on from NC_134402.1 coordinate 290,277,959, forward strand.
AGTGTGTTTGTGATGTGCCTAGATGGGAAGGTGGCAGTATAATAAAATCATTATTGTTAATATGGTGACACAACATTTTGCAGCGCAATACAGCGGAAAAATAGAGCATGGTATATAAAATGTTGAAGTCCAACATGCAAAACATAGAACAAGCAAAGACAACAAACAGAACATTCAAGAAGCATAATTGTAATAATAACTAGAGATTTTGCATGATATGTAAGACATAATAGGCAAGGTATAAAGCAGGGGTGTCCAACCTTATAGCTTCCCTGGGCCACATTGGAAGACAACGAGTTGGTTTGGACCGCACATAAGATACACTAACAATAACGATAGCTGATCATCCAAAAAACCATAGAAAACATAGTTAACATATATATATGAGAAAAAAGGTGATATATATATATATATATCACTTTTTTTTCAAATCCCCCTATACTTACCTTTCAATCGCCCTGTTCAAAAAATCCTCTCTAGTTATTATACTATAATCACTTTTTGTATTGTTTCGATGCAATATCAATAAAGTGCATTTAAGCCAGGCATTGTATATCAGGGTGCCCTGACCAGGCCTGCGGTACCTGACATATACACCACTGTGACCCCAAATTGTGACCTGTTTTGCTAATTACACCACTATGTTAGTTAAGGGATAACAACTTATAATGGGCCAAAGAGAATAATATATAATGCCCCATTAGTATTACAAGTAGAAGTATGTAGCAGGGAGATAAGGTCCATGATGCTCCAGGACCAGGTGACTTTTATTCACTGGTCAGCGTCCCTTGAAATAATAAAAAAAATCCCCCTTAACTTACCTTTTAATCGGCTTGTTCTCCTGTCCTCTTCTCTTCTTTTCTCCAATTCTGTGCTGCTGATTGTTCTTCTCGCGCAGGTGACTCCTCTGTGATGCGCTCCGCAATGGATGTTGGGCGTGATGACATCACGCCCGACATTCACTGCGAGCACCGCACAGAGGAGGAGACAAGGGATGGAGCCGGAGTACCAGCTGACGTGACCGCGTGACTGCAAGGTAAGTATTTTCTTTTCTTTTTTTTGCAGGATTTTTTTTTCCATTAACAGTGCTGCACCCTTGCCACAACCAAAACTCCTTCTGGGCCACATTTACAGGCGTGCTGGGCCGCATGCGGCCCACGGGCCGCGGGTTGGACAACCCTGGTATAAAGCATAGTGCAAAATATGCAAAAGGCATAGTACAAAGATGTACAGGGGACAAGGTGGGAGTGGACAAGTAGACAGGAGGCGGTAGGGTCCTGCACGTGATATGTACTGTATAATGCATATGCAAAGTATTAAATAATGAAATTATACACAACACAATTACAAGGTGACAATGTGCACCTAAAAAGTAAGTTTAAGGATGACTGATGCCAAATGATAATGTTAAATAAAGTCTTGCCTAAGTAGTAAAGTCAGCATTGACCAGGAAACTCCCTTGTGGGGTAGGTGGGAGCGTGATATTCTCTGTCTGTGTAGATGTTGGAAGCACTGGGGTGTGTAGCTCATCCTCCATCAGTGAACACTTGCATGTGGCCACCAACAGTGAACTCAGTGAGAACAGCATTTCTTCAGAGAACTTTATACCTGCTGAAAACTGAAAGTGGTCTGATTAAAATAATGGACAGGATACACACATCTAATGCACCAAAACATGGCGTATAATACAGCCCTGGGTGAAAGGGTATGCCAAGCAAGCTTAACCTTTATTTTCAATATGCCTGGCACCATGGTCTCGCCACAAAAGTAAAGGTTTTTCATATAATGATTCTCTATGATTCTCTTTTTACTTAGTTTAATGGTTCAAACACAAAACTCATTTAAAAACAAAATATTGAAGGATATTGAAACCTTTAACATTTAATGATGTTATATATATATACTGCCATTGCATTTAGGAAGGAGGGGAGGCTATATGAGTTTTTATCTTGTACAGTTGTCTTGAAGTACCTGTATGTGGAGAGGGGAACTACTGTATATACCGGGAGGTTCCTGAAATATGGATCCAAGTCCTCTTATGAAGTTAGGCTACCTGAGCTGCCAGGAGTGCTGGGAACAAGCAGACCAACATGAGTCCAGGTTCTTAAAAAATTGTGTTTTCCGGGTGGTTACTAGATCCGTTATGGTTTTGTAATCTACACCCTTCACTAAAGTGCTCAGCATGGGTTTTAACTCAGAAGCCTTCCCCATCACAAATGACAGCAAGCAGGGTTACCCCCTGCCACCAATAATGTTTATATTTGCCATAAATCTGCTAGCTAAATTAATTAGATGGTGCCTTCTTCTAAAGGAACCCGAAATTCATGGCCCGGCTCATATGATATGATGCTGTTGTAAATGACCTGGAGACCTCTTGTTCGAAGCGTTGTAACAGCAGAGTTTTCAACTATAAATGCAACACTAGCAAAACTGAAGCAATCCCTATTCATTTGCAGTCCAGAGTTAAACCTCTACAAACTGAATTCTACTATGCTTGGCAATCTAAAATGATTACATATCTGGGAATAAAAACCCCATCCAAAATAGCTGACACATTTGAGCTAAACATTACCCCCCTCCTAAAGCAATCTAATGTTGAAGTTTTGGTGGATTCACAAGGCTCTTAGCTAGGGATTACTATACTACACTCTCCAGTGTGTTAAATCCATCTCTGCCATTGTTCATCATAAAAATGTAACCCCCACCCAATATTCCACTCTGTGAACACCCTCCTCCTCCCCACTACACACTATTATCCTTGGTTCCTATATAAATAAATTATCGCTAAAAATCACATGGGTAAAAACATCTGTGTAAAAGTCATGACCAAAAGTTTTGAGAATGACACAAATATTGGTTTTCACAAAGTTTGCTGCTGCAGTGTTTTTAGATCTTTTTGTCAGATGTTGCAATGGTATACTGGAGTAAAGTTACAAGCATTTCATAAGTGTCAAAGGCTTTTATTGACAATTACATCAAGTTTATGCAAAGAGTCAATATTTGCAGTGTTGACCCTTCTTTTTGAAGACCTCTGCAATTCGCCCTGGCATGCTGTCAATCAACTTCTGGGGCACATACTGTCTGATGGCGCCTATTCTTGCCTAATCAATGCTTGGAGTTTGTCCACCCGCCTCTTGAGCATTGACCACAAGTTCTCAATGGGATTAAGGTCTGGGGAGTTTCCTGGCCATGGACTCAAAATTTTCATGTTTTGATCCCTGAGCCACTTAGTTATCACTTTTTCCTTATGGCAAGGTGTTCCATCATGTTGGAAAAGTCATTGTTCTTCACCAAACGGTTCTTGGATAGTTGGGAGAAGTTGCTCTTGGAGGATGTTTTGGTAACATTCTTTATTCATGGTTGTGTTCTTAGGCAAAATTGTGAGTGAGCCCACTCACTTGACTGAGAAGCAACCCCAAACATGAATGGTCTCAGGATGCTTTACTGTTGGCATGACACAGGACTAATGGTAACACTCACCTTTCCTTTTCCAGAAAAGCGTTATTCCAGATGCCCCAAACAATCTGAAAGGGGATTTATTAGAGAAAATGACTTTACCCCAGTCCTCAGCAGTCCAGTCCCTGTACCTTTTGCAGAATATCAGTCTGTCCCTGATATTTTTCCTGGAAAGAAGTGGCTTATTTGCTGGTCTTCTTGACACCAGGCCATCCTCCAAAAGTCTTTGCTTCGCTGTGCGTGCAGATGCACTCACACCTGCCTGCTGCCATTTCTGAGCAAGTGCTGCACTAGTGGTACCCCGATCTCGCAGCTGAATCCACTTTAGGAGATGGTCCTGGTGCTTGCTGGATGACCTTGGGCGCACTGAAGCCTTTTTCACAACTATTGAACCTCTCTCCTTGAAGTTCTTGATGAGCTGATAAATGGTTGATTTAGGTGCAATGATACTAGCAGCAATATCCTTGACTGTGAAGCCCTTTTTGTGCAAAGCAATGATGACTGTACGTGTTTCCTTGCAGTTACCATGCTTAACAGAAAAAGAACAATGATTTTAAGCACCACCCTCCTTTTAAAGCTTCCAGGCTGTTATTCTAACTCAATAAGCATGACAAAGTGATTTTCAGCCTTGTCCTCGTCAACACTCTCACCTGTGTTATTGAGATAATCACTGACCTGATGTCAGCTGGTCATTTTGTGGCAGGGCTGTAATGCAGTAGAAATGTTGTTTTGTGGATAAAGTTCATTGACATGGCAAAAGGGGGACTTTGAAATTAATTGCAATTCATCTGATCATTCTTCATGACATTCTGGAGTATATGCAAATTGCCATAATAAAAACTGAGGTAGCAGACTTTGTGAAAAATAATTTTTGTGTCATTATCAAAACTTGTGGCCATGACTGTACAGTACTACCAGTAGATGAACTTATTTTTAATTGCATTTTTTTTTAAAAAACAGATATACTTAACTTGGGTCTCACCAGGGAACACCTCTACCTGTAAAAAAATACTATATCAGTTTCATTACACCGATGAAAGCACTGACAGCAAACCATCGGTGAATAAAGTCAGTTTCTGTCTGTGACATTTGCATTTCATCTAGAAGATGCATTTTACAGTATAAGATTAAATCATTGTAAATTAAAATACCCTGAATAATTTACAGACAATTTACCGAGACAAAAGCATTTGTTAGCTAAATCATTTAAACAACAAAATGCTGTTTTGATCTTAATAAGGTCAGAAAAACACACTGAAAGAGCAGTTTGGAGGAGCTTGGAGAAAGTCATTTAGCTCACAGGCTGTAAAGTTTATTTATGAAAGTGTATGAGTCATTAGCCAGAGTTGGCAAAGCCTGCAATCACTGAAAACACTGTCTACTTTACATATAAATAAATAAATAGCACTGATTTAATTAGTATGCTCTTATTATTGGTATGCACAACACAGTGGAATAGCACCATTATGGATGGCATATACCGTATCATTTAATTCCATTCTAATGGTTGATAAACTTACAATCTCCCACAATGTGTTATCGTTAATGTTCTTAACATTTTTCCACCTATTTGCAGATGAGTGACAGATTGCTACATCACATTCTCTGTGACAATTACATTGACTTATTGATACACTGACAACATATTAAATTAACTATTTATTGTAATTATGTACATAAACACAAATGTAAAATGATCATTTTAAACTAATCATGGGACTAATTATTTCTCCCGAGAGCATATAAAAAGCTCTGTTACTCAAATGATTATCTGTCTGATGACAGCTGGAGTTCAAAATAAGATTACTACAGATATTTATAAATGTCTATAGCAAACTCACATTGCACTGCAAATTTCTATAATACATAAAGCACTTTTCTTGTTTATCAATACACATGCAAGCATTCCTTATGTTTCAACATTTGGTATATTGAAGTTTAAAATGAGCTTGCCATCTACACAAACTGTAACAGTACATTTGTATCTCGAATAGATCAAATGAGAATGGCTAATTTAATTTACTACAGTCCTTCTAAATCATAGTTTTAGGGACTGATGTCACTAAAACTGGACAACCCACGTTTGTATTTTAATTACCAATAGAATCATTATTGACTGAAATTGGCTGACCAATGTACTAAATGTGGCACCATCATGTCAAGGTGGCCAACTGATGATCTTATATGATGTCATACATGTCATTCCCAGACCCGATTTTCACTCCTTACTCCTTGATCAAAATCAAATAAAGTTGGATTGAATTTGATCCAGCAGGTAAGAATATCAGGTTATAAATGGCCTTTATTGGTCTATGTGTGAAAATATCAGCCGACCAGATGGAGGCAAGAAATGCATAGTGGCCAAAATCACAATTGGGGACATTAATAAAAACAAATGCACAAGAGAATTAACAAGAACAATAAAGCAAGATAACTGTGATGTTAGCCAATGCAATTAATCACATTCTAGCTATCATTTTGCAGTGCATTTTAGAAGTCAACATCTGATTTATTCATGCTCACTAGTTTTCATGACTGCCCCCTATTGTGATCTGATCACCTAAACATCAAGATCTGTGCAATTTGGTCTCAATATGTGTGGCCTTATATAGAATGCCAGCTGAGTCTGCCTTCTTCCTCCCCATGGCATATGGACTGCAGGAAAGGGAAGTGACAAATAAAACAAATTAAATGAAGTGGAACTTCAACAGTTGGCTTGTATTGTGTATTGTACCACCCCTATCCTTAGTGATAGATAACTGGGGAAATAGTCAAATAAATTCCTAATTCAAATCCTGATTCTATATCATGTTATCTATGTTCAATCTATGTGCTGAATATTATACAAATCATTATAAATATTATGATTATTTTACATACTAATTATTTTTTAACTGCTTAGAATTAATGTACTCTATTGACACTCTCATAACACCTAGGGGCACAAAATAGCTTGATTTTTACTATAATTTAAACTTTAAATAAGCATTACCTTAATACAAAAGATAAACCAAATAAACAAATCACCTAACTATCATTAAAATCCTTTACCCAAATGTAAATGTAATTTATTAGCGACAAGAATATCATTTTCCAAAACAGTATTGTCAAGGGTGAAAATGAACAACATTCATACATTAATAAATGGCTTTGATGCAAACATCAATGTCAGAGAGTACGACAGATGTACAGGACAATGAAAGTCTATACCAGCGATTCTCAGTGTATTGGGACACACACTCATCAAATAATGTTATGTGTGTCACAAGACTTTAGATGTGATGAATAAAAGATCTTGAAAGAGGCTAAAGAAATCTAGGAAAAGGGGGACAGTGAAAAACATCACTTTATTAGTGACAATTCTTTTACTATTCACAGTTCAGTATTTTATATTAAATACTAACCTGCCACAAATTAAATAAGTAAACAAACAAATACATATATAAATGCCTGATGTATGGATGCCTAAACAGTCAGTCAATTCAGTTCTTTATGCTTTGGTAAACATTTTATAAAGCAAAATCTGTATAATAGCATGTACATAACATATTCAGAAATGATTTGTTGTGGTTGATTTACAGTTCGTCCACAAGAGGGAATCAAAGGCTAATGTAAGAATGCAGAAGGCAACCTGATTTCACAAGAATTAGTTCAAGCTGTGCCTTACCTGGGTTGAATAAAAAATATTCTGGTGCTGATTCATTAAGGAATGTAAATGGCGATACGTGCAGTATTTTTACATTAACTTGCAGTGGGCATGCCCAGAAACAAACTATATGCCGGTGATTGCAAGTGTATGCAATTCATTTTCAAGTGCAAAGGACTTTTCCGACTGCCTATGTTTTCGTGTGCGGAATGGGGGAAGAAAGGGGTGCATGCACGTAGTCAATGTACATTAAAGGGGTGCTAAGCTCAGGGACACGCAGCAGCATCCGATTCACACTCGGGTACATGTTTTTCTGCCATATCTCTTGCACCAGCTACAGGTCTGGTGTACCGAGTGATAATGAAGACGGTCGCGTATGCATGCTGAAACATGTATTTGCAATCAAGGGCAACTGTGAAAATGCATTTTATGTACAGTAGTAATAATAACACCCTGATAAATGTATTTCATATGAAAATATATTTTTTTATTAACAGGTGACAATAATTGAGTACACTTGTTTACTGTGCGTTCTTCTATACTCTATATTCCACATACTGTATATATTTATGTATATAACAGTGTATTGTGTCTGTCTCAATACAGCAAGCCCTGTATAAGCAGTGTGTAACCCGTATTCAACAATAGATGCTTCTTGGGGTCCACTTATAGTTGAATACGGACATGCGCATGCCTGCATTACAACATGTTCACTTAATGAATCAGCCCCTCTGTGATACTCTGTTTAAATTCCAAAGGTTACTTGCAGATGCTTTGACTTGCTTTAGTATTGTTTTTAATTAAGGGACAACTAAAAGTAAAAGTAAATTGGCATACACAAAGGTAATGTGCATTATTCAGTACTTTATTCAGTGTTACACTAACTTCCTACTTCATATTTGCCTAGAAATAAAGATTATTTAAGTAACTACCCTCCCTTCTACCACCCTTCATCACAAATAGCTGTAGGCACACCCATATCTCTTTCACAGCGAACAAGGGAAATAGGACAAAAAACTGAAACGAGAAAGCATAGCATGTCAGTTATGACTGCTGTGACAGAGTCTCCTCCAACAGGCAGTCTATATAGATCATTTATGCTACCTAGGAGACTATAAGGCACAGCTTTTGTTTTATACTTTCATAAAGTAAGGCATGTCAGAAAATATTACCCCGAGAAGTTGTTCTGTTTTTCATTTTCCTTCCTCTAACATATATAAGCACCATGGTTATTTCAGGTATCCACATACAGAATGGTACTGTGGGACAATTTGCTATTAAGGGGTGCATTCCTGAGACATTTTTGCAGAGTCCATACAGAATGACACAATGATGGAGATTTACTGTTGTTTGATTACTGGTAAGATTAAAAAAAACACGTAAGTTTATCAAGTCCAAACTTTTATCCTCAATAGGAATATGTCTAATGCTTTTTTTAAAATTTTGCTACAGTGTATGGAAATACCAATTCTTGTGGGAATTTATACCAGTTTCTCAGCTCTTACAGTAAAGAATCTTTTCTATAGCTGGAGATAAAATCGCTTTTCTTCCAACTGCAATGATTGGTATTGTGTTCTCTGGTTGCCACAGAATGTTTGGTATGGGCCAATAAAATATTTATACACAGTGATAATCTGCTAAATCTTCTAGTCTCTAGGATAAATCATATTTGCCAACTCTCCAGGAATGTCCGGGAGATTCCCGCATTTCGGGTGAGTCTCTCGGACTCCCGGGAGAGTATGGCAATCTCCCGCATCTGCCCACTTCCTAGTGAAGTGGGCACAATTAGGTCCAAATTGCTGCGATTCTACGGAAATCGTGGCAGGTCCAAAATGATGCGATTTGCGGAGCTCCCCCCCCTCCCCCTGCACGCCCACCTCCCCCGGGAGGCTCCCGGACGCCAACTACAAAAAGATGGTAAGTATGGAGTAAATAAGTCTACCTTGTCTCATAACTGAGGTCTTCCATGCCCCCTAGCTGCCCTTCACTGCCATCTTGCCAATCCCAGGACATCCTTTTTCTGAATTTGTTTTTTCACATTGCTTTTCACATCTTTTTTCACTCTGCAATATGATCTCAGAAATTGCACTAGAACAGATTTGGGGGTGCTTCTGGTATACCTTATAAACACTGAGAATTGTTTTAAACTATACTGTTCATAAGTTCACCCACAAAACTGTTGACCACCAATGCTACATATATGTGTTGTGAAAAGCCGTGTAGGTGATGGAAAAACCTTACGTTGCGTTCTGCTATGATAGTTATATTTTTATATTGGACCAAAGTTTGTGCATTTATCTCTCCATCATATACTGTGGTGTATGTTATTGATATGTTATATAGAAATCATCAAAATAATATTACAATGCTTGCCTTTATTGAGTGTAGGAGACAAGTATACTTTAAATGTAAGCATATTATAAAACAATAAAAAAAATGCAGACTATTATTAGAAAATGTTTATTTTTTTAGTCAACCGTGGATTATTTCAAGAATAATATAGTACTATTCAATATTAAACCCCCACGACAGTGGCACAAATGAACCTGAATCCTGACATTTCCGCCATGCTTACATAATCTAATCTGTAGCCTGTTTGTTTTGTTTTGTTCAGGAAGCTGAGCATCGGTTACAAAAACAAACGCAGAAGCCTAGGCAAGCTCTAATGGGACCAGAAGCACCACTGGCTTGTAAACAGCAAGTTGCTCATTTTGACAAGCCTGGCTTGCAGATGATAATTACAGGTAAACGCTCATTCTTCCTGATATGGGTGTATACCAGGGAAATAAATGAGGGCCGTGGTGTATACCGTATATGTTTGTGCGCACGTGTTGTTTGTGTAAGTGAAGTCTTCTCCCCAGTGCCTTATTTAATCCTGGGTCTACAAGGTAACATAAGTGTAGAGATCTAGGTAGTTCGTTCTCATTCCTCTAAGTGAGATCTAATTGTGGCTGTTCTGTCTGTTGGCAGATGTGGTTTCTACATAACAACAGCCCAGAGACAGAGCTGCTTGATTAATGCCTCCAGCTGTCATATGCCCCATTATCTGTGCATTTGCATAACTTAATGGCTTAGGACAGAGGAGAGTGGATGCTTAATTTAATGTTTAGCAGGCCCTTGATAGCTGAATAATTTAAGAACTGTCAGGGGAGGTCAGTCCTGCAGCGAATTTGTAAGACAGCTATGATTTCTGCATATTGTTAAAGTTCTTAGGAGGATATGAAAAAACGATAAGAACAACACTGCCTGAAAGGAAATACATTATTGGTTTTCTGTTAACTATTGCTTCCAAGAGGATAAGCTGCGCTTGTGTATTCTGCAGGGAATTGAAGAGCATGCATCACCCTAAGAACAATACGATTGTTCTGCTGATAGCAGGAGGGAGCTGGAGATGATACAGATTTTTTTTAATACCCATATAAAGTCTCACTTTCATTAGCTGTTAATGAGCATTATTAGGCTAATTTAGTGCTTGGTGTCTAATTATTGATTGCAACATGCAGTGTTATCGTGTAAAATAAATGCAGCGATGAATTTTTCCTGTGTCCTGTAAACCTGTGACTGTTGTTTCTATTTGGTTCACAGGCAATGCTTAAGTAGTAACACTGTTAAAATTGTCACCTTGTATATGATCTGCGTTGTTTGTGTTTATTAATTAGACCTTATGCTACTTTTTGCACAAATGTTGCACTTCATTAGTTAACATGAAAAGGCATTATTGGAAAGGAAAAAAAATTCTGCATGGTTAGCCAAGGCCTTTAATACACACACAAATTCCACTCACTTACATTTTCCATACCATCACTTCTAAATTTCCCCTTCGACTATACATGCTGTGGCTTAGTGGTTGCCATGGATTTCCTCCGGGTGCTCCGGTTTCCTCCCACAATCCAAAAACATACTAGTAGCTTAATTGGCTGCTATCAAATTGACCCTAGTCTATCTGTATGTGTGTTAGGGAATTTAGACTGTAAGCTCTATTGGGGCAGGGACTGATGTGAGTACGTTCTCTGTACAGCGCTGCGGAATTAGTGACAGTATAGAAATAAATAAATGATGATGATGATGATATGTATATATTTACACACACAGAAACGTCTAGATTCTAGTAAATTCTGCCAAGATGGATTAGCGGTAGCAGTAACAGAGACACAGGGGTAAATGTATCAAGCTGAGTGTTTTCCGGCGGGTTTGAAAAGTGGAGATGTTGCCTATAGCAACCAATCAGATTCTAGCTATCATTTTGTAGAATGTACTAAATAAATGATAGCTAGAATCTGATTGGTTTTTCAAACCCGCCGGAAAACTCTCAGCTTGATACATTTACCCCACAGAGTCTAATGAACCCCATTTCCACAAGGGACAGTTGCAAGGGAGTTTTGGTTTGGCGGCTAATAGGTTCGCAGGCTGTGACATTCAGCCCTGCCTCCAGGTGCGACATCTGAAAAGAAGTGACTGGTCAATGAAGCTGGGAATGGTACATGAATGGACAAAGTAGTGGCAAAACAAAGATCAGAAGGGAACATCAAAACAAGCAGAACCAGAAAGTGTACTAAAACAACAGGCAGGAGATAGATCTTGAATGGTTAGGGTCAGACTCACATTAATCAGTCACAAGATGCACATAAACGCTGAAGTACAGGTAAGGAGCCTAATACACTGGCACAGAATTGTGCACAGAGCAGGTTTGCATAGCTGAGTAGATTGAATTGGGCCAGATTATGGTGTCACTGATCATGTGATCAGTGACACCTTAAAGGGGCATGCATCCCCTGTTGAACAGAGTGTGGCAGGGGTGCAGGAGCTGTCGCCAGGAGTGGAGAGGAGTGGCGGCATGCCAAACACCGGGTCTGTAAGTGACAACACGCAATTGGATGGATTGCATTTATTTTTTAATAAAGGGTAAGATCAAGTACTACTGATGCTGATACGCTTCATCGCACTGTACGAACCCTACCCACTCAATCAGAAACTTATTGCACCACCCTGGGGTTACAGGAGAACTACACACTCATGCACAATGTGACAGGTGTTCATTCACGCTGTATGTCAAAAAGAATTTACCAGAATATAATTGAAAATATTTTGTTATCACTGCTGCATCCTGACACCAGAGTGCACTGAATATAAGAATGTATTTTACAGCCTGCATCGTCACCTGACTTGTGCAGTCCCCACTCTAGTAGGAATGAGAAATTTTTTTCACATTAGCATAAGCACAGGATACTAGGCCACCCATGCAGCCATCATATTCTCAAAACAAAAAAACATAATGCAACTTACTTTATTCTTAATATATTGAATGATTAGTCTCCAGTGCATTAAAGAAACAGCTGGAAAAAAAGACATGTTGGATGTATGAACATCTTACAGAGATATGTTTGCCACTACAATGTTCCTGCATCATTGTGACAGGAGCTTCACGTTAGAACTTAGCAATTGAGGACAATACTCCATCCCCTATCAAATTCTTGGTATATGGCTTCTTGCTTGCATTCATTCCCATCCTCACATCATGACACTGCATGTCTCACATGCATCTCTATACACTAGGGACACGGACAAGTGCAGTCTTGGACCTAATCAGTATTTCTCAGATTGAGAAATTTGACTCTCATTTGACTCTCATTTGCATCACTGACCTTTCGCTGCATTGTAAAATCTCCCTCTCGGTACTCAAACATACTCGAGAACCAGTGCCATTTCAATTTCCAGGTCTTAGGCTGACAAAGCAATCAGGTTCACTCAGTAGCACACAACAGGGTAGAATCGAAAGGATACAACACTCAAAGTGGCATGACTCAAAACTTCTCTCATAGCTCTCCCTTCTGAGCAAGATGTAGTGTGGCTCGTATTTTCTACCCAGACACCCAAGTTGCAATTTTTAAACAATACATGTCCCTAGAGGTGGCATATACACTCACTCACCACAAGGGGAGATACATTTACTCACATACGCCTCAGAGGTCTTTACAAGGGTATGAGAATTCAACTCAGAGTTCTTTGAATTATTTTGTTTAAAACTGAAACATCTGCCTTGTAAAGATACCCCCTACTGTAAAATAAGGATAGTCAAAGTTACCTATAAAATAACACTCAGTGAACTCACTGGCTTTATATTTTAATGTAAGAGTAAATTTTTTCTGATTTTATTACATTATTAACATACCTCCCAAAATTTCAGTTAAAAAGTTTGGGATAAAATTTGGAACGACCCCATTGCATCCATTACCCAAGGCCGTACTCCTAAATCACTCCTTTCAGTCACTGCAAATAGGAACTGTCCAGTGAAAATCTGGACTATTAGGAGGTATGTAGTGTTGTGAATACTTATATAGACATCTGTGAAACATATCCTTTTCTTTCACATCGCTTTTCACTAAAGATAATTCTATTTTACCATGATGTCCATCTTAAGACATACTTCATCTGTATCACAGAGTAACAAACATAACTATATAATTCACACTTGCTCATACACCTGAGGTCAATTGTCTAGCACAAAATGGCTGCTCCCCATTGCAAAAGCAACTTGGACCCATCCTCTAGTAAGCATAGAAGAGCATAGTTTTATGGAAGAGAAGAGCATAGGTTTAAGGAAGAGAAGAGCATAGGTTTATGGAAGAGAAGAATATAGGTTTATGTAAGAGAAGAACATAGCTTTATGGAAGAGAAGAGCATAGGTTTATGGAAGAGAAGAATATAGGTTTATGTAAGAGAAGAACATAGCTTTATGGAAGAGAAGTGCATAGGTTTATGGAAGAGAAGTGCACATGTTTATGGAAGAGAAGAACATAGGTTTATGGAAGAGAAGTGCATAGGTTTATGGAAGAGAAGTGCATAGGTTTATGGAAGAGAAGAATATAGGTTTATGGAAGAGAAGTGCATAGGCTTATGGAAACGAAGTGCATAGGTTTATGGAAGAGAAGAGGATATGTTTCTGGAAGAGAAGAGCATAGGTTTATGGAAGAGAAGACAATAGGTTTATGGAAGTGAAGAGCATAGGTTTATGGAAGAGAAGACAATAGGTTTATGGAAGAGAAGTGCATAGGTGTCAGGCGCCGCCCCTGTGCTGTGTCTGTCGCACAGGGACGGACGCCTGTCTCCGCTGATGAGCGCCTGGTTGCTAGGCAACCAGGCACACTTCTGGTTTCTCATCGGCAGCGTGTCCCGTTGCCTAGCAATGGGATGCTACTCGCAGATTCCGGCGGTGGTGTTCAGCGTCACCACCGCCAATAGGCTTGGCACCCTCTCTCTATAAATAGCTGGCTCTGACACATAGTGGGTGCCAGAGTATTAGGTCGCACCTAGCTCCAGCGTTCCTGTGCATTTCCCTCCTGAGACTCCTGTGTATTACCTGGTGTATTACCCCTATTCTGTGCTCCTTGTGATTTGACCTCGGCTTTGTTATTGACCTGACCCGGCTATTCTCCCTGTGGCATCTCCTGATTTCTCAGTTCTGACCCGGCCTGCCTGACACCATTTCCATCCCATCGCTTTAATAATGGTTGCTCCCTCTGAGGACCGCGACCTGCGTGTCTCCCACAGCAAAGACCATACTTCCTTGCAGGGGTTCCTGGCGAAGACCTGGGACACGTTAGACTCCGCACCTCTTTGGTGAGTAGTGCCAAAACCAGTAAGCAATGCTCTGAGTTTGTGACAATAGGTTTATGGAAGAGAAGACAATAGGTTTATGGAAGAGAAGTGCATATGTTTATGGAAGAGAGGAGCATAGGTTTATGGAAGAGAAGAACATAGGTTTATGGAAGAGAAGACAATAGGTTTATGGAAGAGAAGTGCATATGTTTATGGAAGAGAAGTGCATACGTTTATGGAAGAGAGGAGCATAGGTTTATGGAAGAGAAGAACATAGGTTTATGGAAGAGAAGACAATAGGTTTATGGAAGAGAAGTGCATAGGTTTATGGAAGAGAGGAGCATAGGTTTATGGAAGAGAAGACAATAGGTTTATGGAAAAGAAGTGCATACGTTTATGGAAGAGAAGTGCATATGTTTATGGAAGAGAGGAGCATAGGTTTATGGAAGAGAAGAACATAGGTTTATGGAAGAGAAGTGCATAGGTTTATGGAGAAAGATTATGGAGGGGAAGCAGTTGGCTCAGGCAGAGGGGAGGAGTTAATTTGCTCCCAGTGAAGTAAGAGAAAAAAGAATTCCTATTTGCAGAGTGATAGCGAAAAGGGTGGAGAACATGCATCTTTAGTGGCAGTTTTTGCTGGATGAAGGGTCATTTCCACTCTGCAAAAGAACTTTAGTTTTACACCAGCTCAGAGCTAACAGTCTATATATGTTATATTGTATACTATATATTGCTGCATAATTTAAAATTTAAATGGGACTTGTGCACCTCCATGCTGCCCTTTGGTAGAGAAGCATATTTGCAGGTGCACTTTCTGCAATGTAAGAATAGTGTCACACACACAATTTCCATGTGTAATAAGAAAATGCTGGTATCCTCTCACTATGATGAATAAGTTAGGTCATAAATGAGACTAAATGAAGTAGTATTTTAGGTGGAAAAAAAAGGTTATTTTATTGAAATGAGTGATACTACAGTAGTGTATCTGGAAATTATTTTATCCTCTCTGCACAGCTAAGTGCACTTTAATGTTCCGCAGGCACCTCCCTTATATTGCACTATGCAGCACATCCAGGCGTTTTGCAGTAAGCATCATTTGTAAATGGCTGCCTTTGTGTTTTGAAAGCCTACTGCTTCTCTTATTTCCTTTCTTTATCTTTTTTAGTTTCCTCAGCCAAAGATTACAGTACATACAATGCAACCAGCACCATCCGCATAGCCCACTGCCCTCCCCCCCCCATTGTGGAACCAACTTGTCAGAATCCTGTCACAAAACAGAGCAAGGTGACAGGTTCTCAGCTCTTTCCTTTTTGTAATTTGTTTTATAAAAATATGTTCTGTAATTAAGCAAAAAGTATACCAATATGTAATTTAGTAATATGGAAATACAAATATTAGAATGTTTAATTTCCTTACCAGCTGCTGTCTCATATTTTTGTATAGTGACCAAATTCCTGTGACTTCATATAGCTTCCAACTGCCTTATATCTCACAGTAAAAAGAACTCATGAACTAATGTAAACATATGTACTAACCGTGAGTTCTAACATTATCGCTTCAGTGTTCATCATCCTATGCATTATAAGTAATAATGACCCTCTACTAAAAATGATTATGGATATTAGACTTCTGTGACCTTTATAAGAGCATTTTAACTACAGCCATGTGCTTTAACATACTTCCCAACTGTCTGATATAGGCACGTCAGTACTGATTTGAGGGGCTTGTTCCTCGTCCCACAAATTAGGATTTTTGTGAGGTATGACTGATTAATGTGTGTTCCTTCAATACCTGCATATCACCGGTAGGTTTTTGGCATTGAAGTTGTGATTTCAGTGTAGGGGAAAACGGTACTGTGGTCCAACACCGACACCCTTGAATGAATGTGGTACGCCCCAACATGATTTGATCATGCCCCTATGTAATGTGGTCACATCCCCTTCTCATGCGCGCGTCACTTTCCTGATTACAAAAATCATTTGGAAGGTATGTTTTACTTAGTCACAGAACTATGCATTGACTTCTAACAGTCACATCATTTACAGTAGGGATTGCATTATACATGTTACATAATCTTTTTAATATAAGTAGCAGCAAAAGAAGCCCGTGGATACATGTCAAAATTGGGTAAAATCTGTGTACTAAATCTTCAGACAACCTAATTACTCACATAAAAAAATTATAGATGTGTTAGAAAATTAGTAGCAAAATATTGTCATTTGACATTTCTGATTATTAAATATATATATTATACATAGATCTGGAGGTGATGTAATTATCTTGTAATGGTTAATATAGAATGACTGTGTAATTCAAATTTCTTAAAGATATGCTACATAGTATAAAATATCACTGTATCAATACTGGAAAATGGCTATTAGAATGAATTCACTAAATGGAATGTGAATTATTAAAAGACATTAAACAGGGGACACTTTTGAAAAGTATTTCTAGCCTTAGAACAGTGTTATAACATCCTTCATCCTGACTAAAATCAGGATTTCTTATGTATGCATAATTCATAACTTGACAGGGTGGTACTATATTTTATTTTTTTCTATTAAAAGTCATCTGTGAAAGAAGCTATTCATAGGCAACAATGACATTGAGGACTTCAGACTTGGGTTTGTGCTGTAGTTCATCCATTCTTTATCCTCCATTAGAACTTTAACACTGGCATACCCACAGTCCTGTAAACTGGATCATAGCTGACAGACATTAACATTGGCTCTTTCAAACCACAAAACCCACCCATATATGCAGCTTTAATCTCTCAATCTACCTCAACACTTGCACCACATTATTCAAACTAAGATACACCTCCACAATCAGGAAAATCAGCCTCATTAAGCTCTCTTTCTCATACTAAACTAACGCTACAATGTATCCATTTTGCACCCTCACAAAAAACATACCACACTGGGAGCAAACACATTTGCTTCATATAGCAACACAATCGACTTCACAATCAGTACTTGACTATTAGAATTAGCCCCCTCCACTTACAAATCTCCATATTTTTTGCCACTTTTGTACGTAATTCATCCAAACTATCATTCTTACAAGTACTCCTTAAATGCAACCACTAAGACCTTAATTCCACCCTCTACCCCACTATCTGTCACCTTACCTGGTGTTTTATTTCTCATAGCAATTTCAATCACTCACAATTTCAACCACCTCATTCATCAACATAGCCCAGTCATCTTTGCCCACCATATACAGCACTTCACTCTCCATACTGATAGAACATTCTTTCATCCAATACAATCTGCCACAAAAACTCCTTCAACATTCGTACCCCTGTTATGTGCGTATTGTCGCTAACCAATAACGTTTGTCGAACCTCGATTTGTGTTTCCAAAGCACAAAGATTTATTCGTAATAAGTAGAATAATATGCTCAAGCGAAGTAATAGTAAATACAGCCGTTACTTATCGCAGGCGCTCTGGATCCAGTGCAGTCATTCAATCCTGAAGTCTGGGGACAAGATGTCTGCACTCTGGATCACAAGCTGCTGCTTATATACAAAATCACATACAGTAATACAATGAAGATGGAATAGCTTGCATCTATTGGTCCAGGTCTCAGGAAGGTCCAAGGGGTCGTCATCATTGGCCAGTTCATACAAAGGAATCCAAAGGAGGGGGTCATCTCTGCAGGGGGTATGCTCTGCTCTTCCCGCCAAGATTCCTTAGTCTTAAGTAGTTCATAATTCCCTATCATTCATAACTTGCGTATGCACTCTGCGATTCCCTCGCAGAGTGAACCAAACAGTAGGATATGTGACAAGGTTCATTATGATACCACTCATGATGTTATTCCTTCAACCCGTTCCGTGTATTTCACTATTATGCATGTAACTCTGATATAACATATAAATACTACTATATTTCGACATAACTGACTATGTGTTGCAACTACCATTAATGTGTACTATTTTATAAGTATGCGTGTTTGTGCGAATGTATGGTAAAAGACCGATCACTGTTGCTGCCACGTGTAGTGGATGCGTACGCCCTTTCACGCCGTAGCGTGCCCTTGTACGTCGATGCGTACCGTACGCATCTTTTCAGACAAAGACAACCAAGTTTGCTAGACTTTAATTGAAATGACTTTATCCAATTTGCTGACTTCGACACCCCACTCACCTCAAAACCATTCTCATTGGATACAACACCCATATCCAGGCACCTCCCGTCTACTGCATTTCTCATCATTTTTCATTCACTTAACTTTTGCCCTGTGTATTATCTGTAACCATGTCACAAATTTGCAAGGAAGATTGGAGGTGTACCTGCTAGTAGTTTTCGCAAGTGAACAAAGAGGCGCAAATTCAAAGACTTCCCTTGTGTTCACCATGGACCCACGCAAGGAGGATTGGGTTTAGCTGCGTGGAACGAGCAGGCTGCAGCCCTCAATGTCAGTCACTCGCGCGGTAGCTGGAGTCAAAAGTGAAGAGTGGTGGACAAATCGGGTGTGAACTAGAACGAAGAGTGAAATACAGAAGAGAGATCACAAGAGTAGTCTGGGTAGCTGAGGTCAGAACCGGGCAATCCAAATGGAACCAAATACATTAGGCAGAAAGTGGTCGGGAACAGGCTGA
The DNA here is from genome assembly GCF_038048845.1 of Mixophyes fleayi. Classification (NCBI taxonomy): domain Eukaryota; kingdom Metazoa; phylum Chordata; class Amphibia; order Anura; family Limnodynastidae; genus Mixophyes; species Mixophyes fleayi. The sequence goes on from NC_134402.1 coordinate 290,297,263, forward strand.
ATTCAGAACTGGAAGTTCCAAACAGAACCAAATCATGAGGCAGAAGAATAGTCAGGAGCAGGCCTAAATCAGAACCAGGATTATCTAAATTGGATCAGTACCAAGGAGAACTAAGGATCAGAAGCACAGGAACTACAACAGATCACAGGAGAAGTGATCTAATACTCTGGCACTGGATCAGCCCTGCCCATATTCACTTCAAGTGTTGCCCTTAATTTTACGCTTCAAAAATGCTTGATCTGAATATACTGATTTGCTCAAAACTTACACACATGGGGCATGAATGATTAAGAAACGTAGATATGTGCCGTGCGCACGCAGCAGCGCCCAATTCAAGCTTTGGATTTCTCTAAAGTACGTGTATTTCAGTTGTATCACTTGCACCGGCTACAGGTCAGGTTTAACTGCCGATTGATAGTGATGATGGTCGCTAGCGTTTGCAATATAGAGCAACTACTTATATTTTATATACAGTAGACATTAATAACATCCTGATAAATGTCTTTCATTAAATGAAAAAAAAAAAAGTTCTTAGTTTTTTTAATGATTTTTCACAAATAACTATATTATTAACAGGTGTCGATAATTGAATTTTTTTTTCTGTGCATTCTGATGGGACTTTATATTGCACATATGTATTGTTCATACCCTGCACTGTCTAGTGTCTGTCACAAAACAGCAAGTGGAAAATATGCAGAGCGTATCTAGACCTATATTCAACAAGAGAGACGTTTCTTCATATCGATTTGTAGTTGAACACGGGCATGCATATGCCTGAATTACGTGTGTTTTAAAAAAATACACAGTACATTCACTTTGCGTGCCATAATGATCCCATGATCTCTTTCATTAACAATACTATACTAATAAAATACTAATACTAATAATCCAACATTGAACCAATCATATGTGCTGGGTGGTGGAGGGGCAGCACCATGTGGTATAAAGAGTGGACCCCGACTAGTAACAGGGTCCTCCCACTGCTGTCTGCCAGCACACTGTTTGGTGCTGGCTCCTCCTATACTACTGACTGTCTTTCTGCTGGCCACTTGTGTTACAGCCTACTCCATGCTCTTTCTGATGTATTTTTCTCGGTGGTAGTCAGCATATCGATGCTGACTACCCTGACAACACTTACCCTGACATCTCCACAATGAAGGGCTCCTTCCTGACTAGGCTCCAGGGGGTAATGTAAGTATGCTGGCATGGACAATGTACTTTACAAAGCGTTGTACATTGTCCATGCCCGCATACTTACATTACCCTTAACAGGACCGATAACAGCATCGCGGATGTCAGTGACGTCATCAAGTCGCGGTGGCTTCTTCATTCCTCGCGATTGCTTCCAGTCGGTTGGCACTCATCAGTCGTCCTGGAGCCTCATCGGGAAGGAGCCATTGGTGTGAAGACGTTGGGGTAAGTGTTGTCGGAATAATCAGCATTATTATTCCGTACCCCACCCGATTTTCTACCATTCTGTTAAAGGGTTTTCTTATTTCTTTTGCAGCAGGGTACATTTTGACAGCGTGCCATGTCTCTCCACACACACATTATAGCACCTGGTCTCATGCCCAGCTTTTCCATAATTCCTGCATAACTTACCATTAAGGCAATCTCCGCAGACATATCCATAATGATAACACAGTTTATAAAATGTAGACTGGCCATGGTAGAAAGGGAACCCTCAAAATGCTCCGGTCCTCCCATGGAGAAATTTGCAGGGCGGTGAAGTGGGCAACATTACTCCCCCCCCCCCCCCATGCACTCAATGCCATTCTGCTCAGACCTCAGACACATCCAGTACTTCAGCTTGCCATTGAAAATGCTGAACATGTTTCAATCCTGAAAGCACTATTGGAAACTGCTGCAGTTGCACATCTGGAATGCATTCGCCAAATCCATATCTCTAGAATGATTGTAAATGTGTACTGTCGTCATTCTTTCCTGGTTCGTGAACAGTGGTGTAATTTTAATGTCCTGGAAGATGGGATCTGCATGTTTCCTTAACATTTCATAAAAATCCCGGCAAACTCTGTTCTGATCCAAAGTAACATTGTAAATTCCAGTCTAGGGAAATTCCTAAATACAAAGCAAGTCTTCCTTCCAAACATCAGAAAACCTTGATCAGGATGTCCTGCACCAAATGTGTCAACTCTTTGTCTCTTCTCCACTCCAAATCACAACCTCACAGTGGCTCACACGATGCAGGACCCTGCAAAGAGAAACACAGAACTAACACACATCCCTCCTTGGTTCCCTAGGGCTCTCCTCAAAGGAAAAACCCTGAATACTTCCTGGCCAAGACCAAGCTTTCACACTTGGTCTTTGCCAAAGGTTCGAAAAGCCAAGCCAAAGTCAAAGTTAACTCAAAAGCACAGAGAAGCTGAGTACCAGAGTAATATCTGAAGAACTAGAACACAGGCAAGCAGGATCAATGTCCAAAGTGAGTCCACAAATTGCCTGATTACTGCATGATCAGAAACAAATGAGATTGTGCAAGAAACTCAGAGCATGCTCAGTGAGCACGTTACAGGACTTACATTTTCTGTTGCCCTGTAGAGCAACTGAGCATGCCCAGAAGAACAATTTCGCAGCTTAATGAATAGGTACAATCCAGAAAAGATCATAACACTTACTGTATATGCCCAGAGGGATCATAAGCCAATCTGTTGACATTCATTACAAAATTGGTAAGTTAACATACCATATCATTTTATAGAAAACGTTAATTTGTTTAAAATTAAATAACAAGGCAATTTATTTATTTACATAACAGCATTAGCACTAACATTTAGCATAAATTTAAAAAGCATAAAATGTAAACTTTTATATCATTTTTCTAAAACGACACTACAAGCTATTTTACATTTCCACTATAGTGAAAAAAACAAATGGTCTGTCTCATAGTCAAAGAATATAATAGTAACATGAGATAAATGTACAGTAAGCCATGCAGAAAGCAGCTCATGATAAGCAACTTCTGGTTCTTTACCTACAATTTCAATCAGTGTTAAAGATATGATTGGCTCAGTCAAACTGGAAGAAGAAATGATTTGCATTTAAGGATATGTTTCACAGAGATGAGATTAGGAAGAGGAGATTTACACCCCTGAAAGTCTTTACTTTGCTACACTTTATAACTATCATTTTAGAGTGTGCAGCTATGTATTATACAGCTCAATGGAACGTGACCACAGTGATCACAATAGGCCCCCCCTCTGCTCTTTTCAGAGTGGATCTGTGGGGGCCGCGAGTTATACACCTGGTCACAGGTAAACTGGTGTTAAAGTAAAAATGTAAATACAGACATCCTACTCTGCTTTCAAAAACTGCCAATAGGTACCATATGTAGTAGGGAAATTATTTGTCACCTTATTATATTTTTTCTTATATGTACTAAACCATTACGGGTATCTCCGGGAGCTGATTTTGACACCAACCACAATTAAAATTATAATCAATATAACCACATCTATAATATATATAAATAATATATATAAATATATATATATATATAGTTATGAAAATGTAGCCACCACTTTTTTTTTTTTTTAGTTTTATTTTGCTAGGTCAATGTAACAACAAGAGACGATTGACAAAGTGAATACAGTTATAACAAATAAACAAGAGGTAATCAAATCAGTGATCAGCATCGAGCATACGAAACACTAAGTCAAACGAACCTTTAAATGTAGAAGTAGCGAATGACCCAAAGTTTTTGTTGAAGAGGAAAGAAGGAAAGAGAGGGTATAGAGGAAGAAAGGAGCGAGAGAGAAGGTAGAAAAGGAAGAAAGGTAAGAGGTGACTAGATCCATTGTAGAAGGGGAGAAGTCCAAAAAGGAATTGAGGTATTAGAACTGGGTTAAGTAAAGGGTGGGCACGCCTGAAAAAAGGCTAGCCATGGGTCCCAAACCTTGGTGAAAGCTCTCGAAGTGTTCCGAATAATGCTGGTCATATACTCCATCCGTTGAGTCTACCAGACTCTATTAATTATAGACTGTATGGTGGGAGGCAGGGGCGGATTGGTCATGGGCACTACCGGGAATTTTACCGGTAGGCCGATGACCAAATGAGGCCGCCCGTGTGCCGCCTGATGGTTTTTTATTTTTAATGCATACTTTTTTTTTTTTTTAAACAAGGAAGATGGCTGGCCCCTTTCCCCGGGACCAGCCATCTTCCTTCTAGTGGTCGCGGATCTGTCCCTCCCTCCCCCTCTGCGTGGCCTATCCTGTAACAGCTAAGTATCACATGGGACGTGCACCATGTAACAGGTGCCATCCCATGTGAGCAGAGCAAAAAGCGCTTCTGGAAGCGGATGACAGGTAAGTGTGAAGTGTGAAGTGTGAAGGGGGGGCGCTGATAACAGTAGTGTGTGTGTGAAGGGGGGGCTGATGTCAGTGTTGTGTGTGTGAAGGGGGGACTGATGTCAGTGTTGTGTGTGTGTGTGTAAAGGGGGGGTTGATGTCAGTGTTGTGTGTGTGTGTGTGTGTGTGTGAAGGGGGGCTGATGTCAGTGCTGTGTGTGATGACAAGGGGGCATGTGGCAATGTAATGTGGGTGTGAGGTAGGTGGTGGCTTATAGGTGCTATTTTGTTTGTGGGGTGATGGGGTAATGTAATTTAATAGTGGGGCCTATTAATTTAAAATGGGGTGGTTTGGGGGCTATTAATTGAATGTGGGGGGTGAGTTTGGGGACAATGAGGTCTACTTATTAAATTTGAATATTCATTATTTAATGCCAGGATAGTTGTGAGAAATGGTTATATTTATTAAATGTAAATGCTATTAATTTATTGCTGGGGCTCTTGGAGGGAGGTTTATTTATTCAATGTGAATGCTAGTATTTTAATGTTAGGGTTGGACGGAGGCCTTATCATTATATGTGGGTTATTTTGATTTAACACCAGAGCTCCTTAGAGTTTTCTAAATTTCATGTACCCATTTCCTTTTCCAGATAGGGCCCCCAGCATTTTAGGATCCAGACAAGCGGCAAACTGAGCAAGAGGCACCAGAAACCACAGGTAGGGAAAGCAGCAAGAACAGGTAAGAGAGAGCAGGACAGTCTGCCAACTGTATTTTTCTATATTGGCAGTTCCTTTGCACCCTGTTATTAAATAAACACAAATATGTACAGTCATAGCCAAATTTTTTGAGAATGACACAAGTATTGGTTTTCACAAAGTTTTAGACTTTTTTGTCAGATATTGCTATGGTATACAGAAGTAAAATTACAAGCATTTCATAAGTGTCAAAGGCTTTTATTGACCATTACATTAACTTTATGCAAAGAGTCAATATTTGCAGTGTTGACCCTTCTTTTTGAAGACCTCTGCAATTTGCCCTGGCATGCTGTCAAACAACTTCTGGGCCACATACTGACTGATGGCTGCCCATTCTTGCCTAATCAATGCTTGGAGTTTGTCAGAATTTGTGGGTTTTTGTTTGTCCACCTGTCTCTTGAGGATTGACCACAAGCTTACAATGGGATTAAGGTCTGGGGAGTTTCCAGGCCATGGACCCAAAATGTTGATGTTTTGATCCCTGAGCCACTTAGTTATCACTTTTGCCTTATGGTAAGGTGTCCATCATGCTGGAAAAGGCATTGTTCACCACCAAACTGTTCTTGGATGGTTGGGAGAAGTTGCTCTTGGAGGATGTATTGGTAACATTCTTTATTCATGGCTGTGTTATTAGGCAGAATTGTGAGTGAGCCAACTCCCTTGGCTGAGAAGCACCCCACACATGAATGGTCTCAGGATGCTTTACTGTTGGCATGACACAGGACTGATGGTAGTCCTCACCTTTTCTTCTCCGGACAAGCATTTTTCCAGGTGCCCCAAACAATCTGAAAGGGGATTCATCAGAGAAAATTACTTTACCCCCGTCCTCAGCAGTCCATTCCTTGTACATTTTGCAGAATATCAGTCTATCCCTGATGTTTTTACTGGAGAGAAGTGACTTCTTTGCTGGCCTTCTTGACATCAGGACTTCCTCCAAAAGTCTTCCCCTCACTGTGTGTGCACTCACACCTGCCTGCTGCCAATACTGAGAAAGCTCTGCCTGGTGGTGCCTCGATCCCGCATTCTGGGGTATATGCAAATTGCCATCATAAGAACTGAGACAGCAGACTTTGTGCAAATAATATTTCTGTCATTTTCAAATTTTGGCCATGACTATATATTGTGATGACATTTTCTGTTACTGGTTTAATACTGCTAAATTTAGTTGCTCATATTGTCCTACTTACTATGTATTAGTCAGTGTACCCATCACTCGTACACAGAGAAGGCAGCCATTATGTGGGTGAACCAATAATCATACCACCCAACTGTCCCAATTTTAGCGGGACAGTCCTGATTTAGGGTTCTGTCCTGTCCAGGGACATGTTTGTCCCTTGGGTGGGAATGTTGGCAGAAGGGTGCTATGTAAAGGGCAGTCTAGCACTTTACAGGCCTCTGGTGGCATAGTCGACTTTCTACTAGTCCTGCCTCCTTTTGTACTTGTCCCGCCCACATGAGGCCACTTCCAGAAATTTTTCCAGGGCCACTTTAAGTTCCCAATCCGCCTCTGGTGGGAGGGGATTGCATACGCCAATCTGCCGCTAATTGGCAAGTAGCTGGCGAAACAATGTGCCTAATCAGTTTGTTCTGATGTCGGGGTGCCGAGGGAGCCCCCAGAGGGATTAAAAAGAATTTGGGCTCTAGGGGAATGTCCGCAGCCACCACTTTTATACTCAGGAGAGAGTAGCTGCTGCTCCCTAAACGAATTGTTGTGTATGTAATTCTACAGACAAATTTTATTATAAAAAAATAGAAGCACAAAAAAAATCCTCTCCCTAGTGTATATAAATGCCACCATGGGGGAATTCAATTCGGCCGGAAGTACCATCACATAAAACATATTACCATTATTATGGTAATATTAACCCAGCTTTCTGCTCTCAGCTCCCTGAGCTGCGAGCAAAAAGCTGACGAAGCTACTGTAATAACGATATTTAAGCGCACTATTACCGTATTAACGGTAATAGTTATAGTGCACAGGCCGCATTACTTTTTACAGTATTATGGCAAATTGAACCCCCCCATATGTTAATATTTTAAAATATATTTATTAAACATACAAATAAAAAAGAACACATTAAAACACATTCATATGTAACCTGGAGCAAACGCAAACAACCGATATAAACCGATGTATATTGGTCTGTAACAATACAATTGTTATCCCTTTTGCAATGTCACTGTTAGGTACCTGACTAACAAGTTCTTGTGAGATATAGCAGCTGATGGTATGTCTGAAACATTAATGAAACAATATCGCATTTCAAGTAGTGTGCATCAAGGGTTATGCTACAGTATAGAAAAGGTGCCCTTTACAAAACCCTTTGTATTTTGGATGTTTGTAGGCACTAAATAATACTAAATAACAAAATAGACACAACTACTGGAATATGTATGTTAGTGTTGCATCTTACACATTATCATAGCCAGCTTGTTTGATATTTGGATGAGAAGGCCTCATTATTTTGACAAGTACTTTATTTAGCACTCTACTTCTGTTTGTAAATATTTCCCCATGTGTCCGTTAACATCTTGTGGCTTGTGGGGTATAGATTTCAGAAAGGTAGAATAACCTCTTTAAACATACTTAACTAATCTGATTTCACCAAGGACAGCCACTTTAAACTAGAGATGCTCAGGATCGGTTCCCCGTAAACCGAACATACCCGTATTTAGCACATCCAAGTACCGAGTCAAGCCAGATCGGCACTTTCGCGCTTTTTCGAATTCGAAAACGAGGCAAAACGTCATCATTACATCGTCGGATCTCGCGATATTTGGATTCCTTTTTAAGATCCAACATAACCGTGTGGGCCCAAGGACAATTCCATCTTGCACAATTTTTTTTCTTTTCTGCCACTGCTGTGTGCCAATGTGTCCTAGATGTGCTAGGAACTGCCGTGTGTTTGTGTCATTGCTCTGTCGCTTACCATCCAGCCAGGTCGCTGCAGTATTTGTACGAAAGTGTATGAAAATAATATTGTGATCTGTGAGGTGGTCAAAATTGACTGTAAATGACTTGAAATTAGTGTTATTGAGGTTAATAATGTAGGAACAAAAAAAAGAGTAAAATTATGTGATTTTAGCATTTTTTAGGATTTTTTCTAAAAAATCCAAAACCAAAACCAAAACACACGCGGGCGGTTTTGCCATAACCAATACCAAAACACGAAGCTAATCCAGATCGAAAACCAAAACCAGCTACCGTGGGTCAGTGAACATCTCTACTATAAACAGCAGAAATGAAACTTCTATATTTAACCGCTCTATCACAGCACATTATTTGAAAGGTCCTACTCTACAGATTTTATTTTATTTTAATTTGTGGTTTGTTTGTATTTCTCATTTACAGCTTAGGGTGATTTTAGCATATTTTAGGATTTTTCTAAAAAATCCAAAACCAAAAACCAAAACACACGAGGGCGGTTTTGCCAAAACCAAAACCAAAACACAAAGCTAATCCAGATCCAAAATCAAAACCAAAACCAGTTCACGTGGGTCAGTGAGCATCTCTACTATAAACAGTAGAAATGGAAGCTCTATATTTAACCGCTCTATCACAGCACATTATTTGAAAGGTCCTGCTCTACAGATGAACATTTCAGATGTTTGCTTTTATTTTAATTTGTGGTTTGTTTGTATTTCTCATTTACAGCTTAGGGTTAAAATCACTAGTGCTACATGGAAGAATCAGCAATGCCAGACTGTATTGTTATCTTTTATTTGGTTAACGTAATGGAAAGCCACACTAGCAATATATAATACAAACTGCCATGCATCTTGTTGTCAGCCTGGCTGCTAATAAGCCTTAAGCTTTCCCCTAGCCTCAGCTGGTTGCCTTGGTAAATACTGTCCACATTATTTATAACAGGCCTACTGTGTCCCTGGTGTTATTAACCAGTTCAGAGGAGTGTTATTTGAAAGTGTTAAATTCTATTATCCTTCAGTGATCACATTTTCTGCCTTGTTTCTAAAAACACCTCACCTACCTAGGAAACTCGTTATAAACAAATATACTTATACATATTATGCTGTTATTTATGGTTAGACGTCTGAAAAGTAGATATAAAGTGACACAAAAAAGTATTGCAGTGTAAATACTGTAGCAGTACCATTGAGTTCATTGTAGGGTTGCCGGATTGGCAGTTTCATACTGTCCAGATATAACGCATACATGCTCAGGGCCGGTACTAGGGTCCATGGCGCCCTAGGCGCCCTGTTAAAATCGGCGCCCCCCCCCCCCCACAGGCACACTTTAAAAATTGGCGCCCCCCCGCCGCAGGCACACTTTTAAAAACGGCGCCCCCCCCCCGCGTGATGTCACGCCCGACAGTCAGTGAGTGGAGGGGAGGAGACGGAGCAGAGAGGCGGCAGTGTTGATCAATAGCCCCTTCCCCCCTCCCCGTGGATTTATCTGGACGCTGTGCGGCAGCCGTGGAAGGTATGGTCAGCGGTCGCCGCACAGATTTTAAAGTAATTTTATTTCTAAGCCGCCCTCCAGAGCCCGGCACCCTAGGCAAGTGCCTAACCTTGCCTAATGGGATCGCCGGGCCTGTACATGCTGCATGGCTGCATTGTATAGTTCACATGTATACTGCATGCATGTACAGTAACAATTGCAGCTAGGCAGCATGTCATTTCTGTGTAGTCAGTATTAAATGGCTGATGTGGCAAATCTTATGCACAGTCACTTTGTTTTTCTTTTCTGTCTGTAAGCTCTAACTCCTGCATTAGCTTTCAGAAATGTCTTCTTGGCCTTAAGCCCAACATGAGAAATTCTACTCTGTACATTTGTGATTTTAGCACTTTGTGTTGCTTGGTGACGTGTTTAATAACATGTTCAATACACAGTATTTAGTTCATTCTAACTGTAAACACTGCCAAGGTGTGCACAGATCTGCTATATGAGCACAACCAAATGTGCATCTGTCTACAAATGTTTGCATAGTTGCCAGTCCCATGGTTTAAAAATGTATATCTGGAAATGTCTCTGTTCGGAGGAGGGACTACCATGGTAGCAGAGGGGTGTAGCTGCTACGAGGTCCACAGTTTTTTAGATGGATTGGGCTAAATCGAAAGGATGTGAGGCTGAATCTCCTTTAATCTGTCTTGATAGCCAAGTCTAACTGCTAGTGGCATGATGAGAAAAAAAATGTTAGTATGGCAATGTTTGAGTCTTGGTAGAGGCAGGCATGACATTTTAGGTAACAGCAAAGGTGGACTTACGTAGACTGCCGGGTGAGATGTGTCAAGGGTACTAGGTTTCTGATACAAACCTAGTGCCAGTGGTGGAACTGCCATGGGTACAAAGGTGCAGCTGCAATGGGGCCCGTGAAGTGAGGGGGTCGGGCAATGACAGTTCTCCCTGACAAGGCCCCTTGTCAGGGAGAACTGCAGCTTTAACAAACGCTGACATGAAGCCAAGTTTTAGGTTATGTTTCTTTAGGAAAGCGTCTTTGTGCAAAGACCTCATCTCCTGAATGGTACTCATATCCACCTCGTTGAAGGTGGATATGAGTACCAAAACGACTATGCTACGTTCTTTGCATTCTGCAAAGAACATAGCATAGTCGTTTTGTACCGCACATACTCAGAAGAGGCCCCCTCCAGGAGACTATAGCAGTATTGCCTCGCCTCTACCCAAATATAGCTATGGTGCCCAGCGATACACTTATCCACCTATGCCTGTTGCTTGAATCATCTACAAATTATGTCCAGTCTCTATTAAAAAAAATAAAGGTCTGGCCCCTAATGCCACAATGCCTAGGATGGATGAAATTGCATGGTATTTTATTATAATAATTCTTTGTCATTTGCACTATCAAAACTGCATTCAATCTAGTACATTAACTAAAGTAATTCTGACCTTGATTTAGTCAACATATACACAGAAACTCATGTAGAGTTGTATTCTGAGACATGAATGGAGAACTGTTAAGGGAAAGGTAGGGAGAGTGTAGGCCGATCAAAGTAAGGGTCTGTACACGTAATTGAGACAGATGTATATTCAGCTGTCAGGAAGCATACCTCTTGCTGGTGCTGGAGGGCTGGTGCAACCAGATTTAATGATGATGATTAGCAGCAGCACTAGTTAGCCGTTTCTCACTGTCTGATTGCAGACTGACCCCTGTATCTGCTATGTTATATGAAGTCACAGTCGTCTATTAGCATTAATTAATTAATATTTTCATTTGGATTGTGGCAGAAAAAAAGATTCCATTTGATTGTTAAAGGAGAAAACAACAGATACTTATATTTAATTTAATTTATGATTATATTTAATCACAAATGTGATGCAACTGTAACCTTGCAGACCTTCCACTCTGGACTTTCAGAGCAAATCAGTAGGCTCGGGGGTGATCTGTGATTGTATGAAGTTTTCATTTGCACTTAATAGGTTATAGCATTAGCATAGACATTTTTAGAACTCGTATGTGTCTCAAAGGTCATATTATCTGTAATGTGACCACAAAGTAGTTCAACTGGACAATATAGCAATTCTAGCACAGATAGAATAATTATTAAAGTGAGAGAACTGGTATGTAGGGAATATATTATGCATAATTTATGGGGATTTTACCATTGCCATTACCAAATCAATAAAGGTATGATACTTGTTAAATAGGCTTCCCCATATAAAGCCTTAATAACTTTGTGTTATCACCAGCAGTTAATCTTAGGGCAAAATTAAAAAAAGCCTATTGAAACTCCTGTGTTCACCAGCGACTTGGCTTTTCGTCGCTTTGACAAATTGGAAAAATTCTGCACCTGAGTACTTATTTCACAATTGTTAATTATATATAGGGATGCCTGTTTGGCAGGCATGATGGCAGCTTTTGTAGATGCGTGCAAGTTATATGATGACAGGTGCATTTCTTATTTACATTAAACTATGTGTGTTGTTTAAGGGCACAAAATACAATATGGGCCTAATTAATTAAGGAAAGTAAAGCAAAAAAAATAGTTAACTTTAAACCTTTGCAAAACCATGTTACAATGCAATGGGCGCAAATTAGTTTATTATTTTGCACAAAAGATAAATAATGGCTGTTTTTTCATGTAGGACACAAATACTTGATAGCTTTATTTTTACACTGACATTAAAAGTTGATCTAGGACATGCTCTACCCCAACTCGCCCTCCAATGCAACATGGTTTTGCCAAGGCTCAAATTTACTCCTTTTTTATGCTTTGCTTCCTTTAGTGAATCAGGCCCTATGTGTGCATCTTATATGTAAAAATGCTGAAAGTGGTGAATGTGATGCATACGAAGATGTTCCACATTTTGTGCACTGTTGCAGAGCTTTTCAGCAGTGAATAAGGCCTTGTATTTGTCACCAACTCATAGGTAATGTTAACCACTACTTTAAATGATTGCTATTATCCACCCTGAATCAAAGATCATTTTTATTAGGGCACCTAGAACTTAAGAAAAATACTAAACCTTTACTTTTTATGTCAAAACTTTTGCATGAATTAAAGCAATAAGTATTATGAGAGAGGCCATTAGCCGAAGGAGTTTAAAGTCATGTGTTGTGAGCTGATAATGTTACTCACCACTGGGGGGTTTTAAGGCTGTAGTGTAATCAGCCAATTAGGAAGGAAGTGGGAGTGTCGTGGAAAGAATATATCAAGCAGTGTGAGAAGGAGAGAGCTTCCTGTTTCCTGGATCCGGAGACCCACCCACCCGCCCTGGTTCCAGGTAATTGGTTATATTCCCTCGTCACGAGGAGCGAGGTTTTTGAATGGCAGGAGAGCATGGCAGTCATAAGGTTGTTAAACATACGGTACTTAATGTGTTGGCAATATAGCCTTGGTTCCCTCAATGTTATTAGACTCGTTGGTACTCTTGTAAGGAGTATCAGGTTTTTGCCTAGAAAGGGCTTGACCAGTTTGAGTTCAGAGGGTATTGAGTTAATTTATAGTGTATAGTACCGGCCAATAGTTAAGGTGTTAACCTGGGTTGGTGGAAAGGAGGCGATCTTCCACCGTATTGGTTCATGTTGGTTTTAGCTGGCTGCCCTTGCTCTTCGCCACCTCTATAAAGAAAAAGGTCCAAATTGCTTATAGCTTTTGATAGTATTGATAGATAAAATAAAATAAAGATAATTAAAATAAAATAAAATAAACATATAATTTAAATAATAATAATGTAATAAAAGGACCTTTTTTATTCCAAACTTAAGTCGGTGTCCGTGTCTTTATTTTATGGTTGTATATGTGGGGATGTTTTAAACAAAGAGGGGAATGCATTTGAAGGGTAATCAACACTATGCATTTTATTGTTTATTGTTATGTAAAGTATTATTGTGAATAATATCGGTCGTTGGTGGGGGGAGCGGGGGAGTCATAGAGGGGTTAAAAAACGAGGGGGGCCTGTCATAGAGGGGTTAAAAAACGAGGGGGGCGGTCTGTCATAGAGGGGTTAAGAAAGAGCCTATTGATTTTGATATGTTAGCCATGCCCCAATGGCGCATTTGCATGCCCCCAAATGGATGACCACACATCCAAAAAATTGTGCCCTGCCGTTAGGCGGCGCAATTTTTTTTACCATACTCGACTATAAGGGGGAGGGGGCCCCATTAATTTGTTGTACCGGGGCCCTGAATTCCTCTTGGCAGCCCTGGGTGTATGGTCACACATCCAGACATGTGCCTAGTGATTCCGCTGTGCTTAACAGCCCCTTACCCCTCTCCCTACAAAGTACTCTTTCAATGCCGTGCGCATTAGTAGCAGATGCCTGTGGCATCAGTTCACTGAGTAGGTGGGAGGTAAGTATATGTGTACATTGCACCATATTGACCATAACTCCAATATTGATAAGATATATAAAAAATAGTGGTTGTAAATACATTTTTTATATAACTGTTTAAAATTGATTATGTCTTTAATATAATATTTCATCATTTCACTGAAGCTTCATACATATATGTGTGTGTGTATGTGCATGTATACAAATATATATATATATACATATATGTATTAATGTATATATATATATATATATATGTATATATATATATATATATATATATATATATATATATATATATATATGTAAATATATATATACCAAATTATTGGTCTTGTGTGGTTGTAGGGACATAATCATGCTTGATATGATATGATGTGATTTTCCTGCTTCCCCTGCTTCCTGTGGGTTAATGCTATGTTTAAGCACTGGCTCTAAGCATACTTAGCATGTAAAACACATTTTTGTTAATGAGTATTGTACCTGTCATCTTTGCTCTCTTGAAGATCAGCGAGAATCTAAAATAACCTAGCCACCGGGTGCTCTCTTGCTCTGCTTGAGTTAAACTAACAGATGATATAGCTGGCAGGAAAACATACCCTCGGAGGGAAAACTGTCTGACCACACACATTGGGAGGCTAATTGACAACTCAGTTTTGAGTGCGCTGACAGCTTAGACGGTGGCTTTTCATTTGCTGTGACATGCATTCCAAAGGCCTGTCACAGCCGTAGACTGCTTGTGAGGTTGCTATTGCCTGATAAAGAAATGTATGCCTTACAAAATAAGAATCATGAAATCCCGATCATCAAAGCTGAGATTAATTCATAAATCCATACAGGCTGAGAAGGAGCCAGTAAATAATGCAGGCATTTTGGGTTATGCATATTTGTGCATGTATGTGTGTGTGTGTGTGTGTGTGTGGTAAGCTGGTTCAGTCTGGTTGTGGTCACCATGGATACAAATGATTTGTTCCGGTCTTTTTGCTTTAAAGGGTTGTTCTTATTGTAGAATTTTACTTTGAACAGATTCACAATGTTACTCTTCTTTTCTAGCTCTTAATACCGAAATGTAGCAAATAGGATTTACTCGTTATCACTGTTTATGTTGTAGAGAAAGATAACATTTCCAATAGCTAATTGTGATTCTGGCATGTTTTGTTCTTGAAGCAGGAAAAATGATCCTCTCTTTGTAATCAGAGGCAAAACATGATAGCAAACAGCTGTGCAAAGGCTCCATTAAATACTTAATTTGAGTAACAGTACATTTCCAGCAAACAACCTATTTGACTGGTGCAGTTCCTGAATGAGACTTACAAGCTACCAGATCTGTGGCTATTTTGGCCACATTTCACAGATCTCTGCTGGTCATTAGCCGCTGGGGCTCACAGGGAGCTTCACAAAGTTGGGTTGGCCACACACATGCTGATACGTTTGCTGACGCATTGTATTTATGAAGAAGCCCAAAAATAATCCAATCGATTCTGACTGATTTGAATTTTTATGCAAGGCGATTGTTTTGAAACAAATTGCCTGTCAAAATGACTCCATGTAGAGTCAGCAGGAGTTTGATAAAGCATTTATTCAAACCCCAAGTATTACTTTGTTGTCATTATCTTAGTATTAAATCAGGAACACTGATACATCAATCTCACCGAATAAAATATTCATGAGGTCAGTGGGAAGGAGAAATAACATGACAAAGTATTTACACTTGTCTTAAGAAACGACTGTCTTCACAATAATCAGTATGTAATTTTGAAGATTATCCCTTTTCATTAAATAGTATACAAAATGAATTAGATACAGTGTTTAGGGTAAGATGTCATCTCTGTCCCCAGTTCCTACACCTAAGAACAGCCTTTTGTCTGGTTTGTCTACTGATTACCTGCCCTATTTGTGCCACTCTTTAGTAAACCGGGAATATTTCAAGTTATAGCTGAAGTTTTGGACTCGTACATAGAGTATATATTAGGGCCACATGGAAGTTGGACTAAAGAGTGATGATGCCAACAATTGTTGCAACAGATCATTAAGAATTTCTTCTGAATTTCCGAGCAAAGGAATATTTTTTCTCTCACTCTTTCCTTTTGGGACACAGAGGATCACTCTTTAGCTCCAGGATTCTGTTATCAGCTACTCTGGGAACACTGTAGCATAGTTGAAATAGTTTCCTCCATATTCTTTGAAGATTTAACAAACACAGACACCAACCTAACTCAAAGACAAATACAACCTTGCTCATCCCGAAAGCCTGTCTTCAAACAATCTTTCTGCCAAATAACCACTTAAGGTTCAATGCATGCCTCCATTCTCTCTATCTACACAGTTTCATGCCCCAGAAGGTATAGGCAACCATGAGGGTTAAAAAGATTAACATCTTAAGTCTTATATCTGTATGAAGTGACTTCTTAGAGGCAAACGCATTCACTCATCCCATATTTTTTATTTTAAGCCCTGTGAAGATACCACTCCTCTGTAACGCCCCCTGCGGGGAAAGACAGGGACAGACGCAACACAAAAGAACTTACCTTGTAAATGATGGTCACCTCCAGTCCGCCTCCAATATCCCAGCTGCGATCCAATCCCAGCAGATCCACAGCCGCAACCCGTCACCTCCAATCACGTCCCTCTACGGAAGAGACAGAGATTACGGCCGTGCCTACCAGGTAAGGGCTGTCCGAGACTACGGCAAAGAACAAGGACACGGTCAGTCCAAACTCACTTGCCGCCTCCTCACTTTGTTCTTGCCAAGACGCGGGGGACTACAGGCACTTAAGACCAAGACTAGTCCGAGGACTAATCCCGCCTCAAGTACCTCACACACCTGCCGGTGAGGGCCTAACCGAAAGGGGGAATCGAGCGTAATACTCACCGGGACACTCCCACTTCCGATACGGTTCTCCTGCACCTCTCCGATACCTGCGGATGACAAGGACACACAGCCTCCCTCTACGCTCTCAGTGAGACTAAGATGGCACCCACAAAACTGGACTGACTACAACAGCGACCCGACCCTAACTACGTTCTAATGGTCGGCAACGCAACTAAGTGAAACCACTATGACTAACTAGGTGTGGTGCACTAACGGAACTGCTCACTTACACACTATGGGGAACACCAGCCGGTGTTCACGGACTAAACCGGAGGACGGTTCCTAACCCCCTCACCCAGGTCGTACCAAGAAGCTGCCTTCTTGCTATGGGGTCACCCACAGACCCTAAGGACCGGACTGTGGCCCCGGGCCTAGTGCCCGAATTAAGGCTGAGTCACTTACCTGCTCTGCGCAGGAATCTCAGCTTGCCACGCCGTCTTCTTCCTCTTTCTCCGGATCTTCCAGACCCTCCAGCCGGCGGCGCCTCTTCTCCGGTTCGGCGCTGTTGAGGGCTGCTTGGCGGGGGCGCTTTCAGCCCTGACAAGGGCTCCCCGCCGGCGATCACTGCTTGATTGTAGTCTTCGGGTGGCAGGGTAGCTCACGGCCCTTACAAGGGCACCCTGCCGCCGCTGCCGCTGATCCTGTTGCTGGACGTCTTGAAGAGACGTCCTCCCTCTTCTCCGCCGACGGACTTCTGACAAAATGGCGCCACCCGGCGACTTATATAGTCGCCGGCGTGACGTCATCAGCTGGCGCGAGCGCTGATTGGCTCGCGTCGGCGCCAATCTTTTGAATGGCCGGGCGCGAGCTGCGATTGGCTCGCGCATCCGGCCGCTGATTGGCCAGCGGGGAAAGATGAGCCCTGATTGGCTCATCCTTCCCCCGCGCACAAGACCTGCAGGAAAGAAGCCACGATACTCACCGCTGGATCGCTGGACGGGTGAGTACTTCTCCTCTTCTTTCTTCCTGCTGGGCACCATCGGGGACCTCTTCAGCCCCTCCAGGGGCACAGCGCTGGCGGCCATCTTCGCCCTCTTCACGGGCACCGGCTCCAGCATCTTCTGTCCCTCCAGGGACACAGCGCTGGCGGGGGTCTTCACCGGAGACACCCCCACACCTCAACAACTTCTTTAATGACCAAACTTACATCTCTCTATTTATATTGGTTATAGGACATATTTGGGTAAGTAAAAATCTGCTGATAGATGATTTGTATGCAACTGAATAATTAAGTAGTGACCACAGAGTTGGCACAGTTGTACAGAATAGTAGGAGTGTTTTATATGTCTTTATCTGGATACCATTACATAAATATTCATTACTAACACAGCATGCTTATTAAGGCTTGTCATAACCAGTAAATGGTCCACAAATCATGAAATGGTCAGCATTTAATATCCAGCATGTTAAATGACCAGCATATTATTACTAGCATAGTTATGACTATGTTTACCTGTTTTCATCCAAGAGATATTAAAATGGTTAAAAACTCAAGATTGGGTTAGGGTTAAGGTGTTTCCCCCATTATCACTGCATCAAGTAGCTCAGATAACAGAGTATAGTTATCTCTTTTAAAAAGATTTTTTTTTACCTAGGACACCAGGACACTGATACAGAAGATCTTTTATTATGATCTTTTATCCAGGCTTAATTATTTGAAAGTCTAATGGTGAGCCCCTTGTTCTGGTGGGCTGAGGGTACATGCCCCTTTTACCCTTTTTATAAAACAGCTCTACCTAATACAGATTACATTCTAGGCAAAGAAGAGAAAGGAGGCAGATTAAACAAATAATATATTAGCTCATGAACAATGTTAGACTCTCCTACTGCAACCTTGGGAGAAGTAATAAAAAGATACCTGCAAACAATGTTTTATTGGAAGCTGGGGATGATTCCCATTTTCTGTGCTGGTGGTGGTTTCCTACGTTTACAGGAATATCTGGAGTTCCAGGTCCTGTTTTCAGAGAGATGTTGGAGGGTTCTGTTGTGTAGTGGTGGGAGATGTGTAGGTTAGTCCTGAGGATAGAACTGTAAGGATAGAGAATGGATTGGGGGTAGGTAGGGGGTATGTTAGTGGCTTGCCTTATGGGATTTGGGATTTGTTACCTAGGTCGCCTTATCGCTGGTGGTCGTCCTAGCTCTTGGTTTCTGAACTGACTTAATCAATCAAGCCCACACTTTTCCAGACCCTCCCCCTACTCCCTCTCCTTCTGCACATATTGTGTTTCTCCATGGGACTGCAGTGATAACACATTCTACAGAAGTAGAGATGAAAGAGAAAAAAAATAGATAAAGAAGAGAGTAAAGAAACTAAGAACACGGATGACCGTTAAGGAAAACTGGTGCGAACTAAAAGGAAAATTGATACACACCATCAAGGATAACGGATGCATACGAAATCTCAAATCAACATCACATTACCACTGAAAACCACACGGACACCAAAAAATGTTTTATCTTTTTAAGATACAGTCAACTAGGCAAATCCTTAATTAAGACATCAGCATGACCTCTATTCAATAGGGAGAGCATTCTAGTGTCCCATACACAACTTCATAGTGACCAATATACAATAGTGAGTGTATTTTCTTAGCGATGGGTAAACAATACAGAGAAAATTCTGGTGTCCACTATACTAATTCTGCTGAACGCTGTGTGCACAATATGGAAGTGCCAATCAAATTGTGCAGCACATTCATGATACTTTACAATGTGACCTTCCCCAGGCTGCCTAACATGATGTGAAAGCTATCGCTCCCACAGGCTTGTGACAGTGAATGAGCAGAATGCTGACAATGGGGTGGCCCTGTTCACACCGGAGGACTTTCGGTATGCCACTGATGACTGTGTGTGATAATTTGCAATTGAAATTCTGCCAAACTACGTGCTTAGATTAAAAACATATTTGAAATCTGGGATGTATGTAGCATGTTCTATACATATCAATATAGTTGTGCACAATATATATAGTGATAATTCTATTACAGTAATTATAATGATAACACTAGTTTTTACTATATGACTGCACAATTGGGGACTGGTTCATCAAGGAACACAAAAATGTATTGTGCTTTTTTTTTTTTTTAGAAACGCACAAATATCCATACGTCCATACATACGTCCATATTCAACAAGGAGCGGATCTGAAGATACGTCTGTTGTTGAATATGGGTCTAGGTCCGCTCTGTTCTAACGGACAAGACACTGCAGGATACGTCCAATACATATGTGGAATATAAAGTCACAAAAGGATGCACAGAAAAAAAAATATTCAATTAATGTCACTTCTTAATGATAACAATTAATGACAAAACATTAATAGAATTAGTTTTTTTGTGTGTTTTTCCCCCCCATAACATTTATTAGGATATTATTAATGTCTGCAGTAAATAAAATATATTTTTACAGTTGCTCCTAACATGCATACACAGCCCTCATCTATAGTAATCACCACTAACATGAGACCTGAAGCTGGAACAAGTGATATCGCTAAAAATCATGTTCTTTTGAGGTGTTCTTCCCCTGAAATAGTAAGCTGTAGTAAGGGTCCTTTCTCTTGAAGATGAATTTTACATTGCTGCGTTCTCTGGCTCATGGTTATTTTCTGGACACGCGCAGAGCAATTTTTTTTAAATGCACAATATGGCACATATCGGCATTTACATATCTTAATGAATCAGGCCCTATATGAGAGCTGAATGTCTGTAATAAATAGATGATGATGATGATAGCACTATCTGCATCATTTTCATATCAACACATCATCCTGAGCAACATAGCCTGTTTGCTATTATGTCAATACATAAAATTTGGAAACTGAGTGGAAAGAAAACAAGCCAGTCAAAGTTCACCATATTTACATAGCTAATTGCCAATCCATTGACTGGAGTCTTGTGACTTAGGAGGTCCTTTATTTACACTATCACTACACAGTGTCTATGGTAGACACTAATGATCTCCTGTTCGAACTGTGCAAGCAAAATATAGTTAATTATATAAGGATTGGTGTCTGCAGGAGAAGGTCAGGAAGAAAAATATATCTGCAAAATAAATCAACTCATCTTATTTTAAATAAGCAGGTACCATTAATAATATACTGGCAATGATCTGTTCTAATAGCTATGTAACTAAAAAAAACCCTGAATAATAATGATAATAATAATAATAATTATTATTCATTAGTACAAACATAATAAAAAGGTAATAATTATTTGTTTATTTGCTTTATGTTATTTTAGATTATCAATATCTGTATATAAAAATATGACTATATTTTTTCTCCCAAAAGAATTGCTTAGGTCTTTTTCTGAAAAATATATGTTTCAGAAAAAATATGTCATTTTTCTTTTACCTGCCCTTTTCCATGTACAGGAAAGACAGAGAGAAATAGGTGGATGACATTGACTTACAAATGATGGATGGACAGAGAAAATGAGGAAGTGAACAAGAAAGAGAGAGAATTAGAACGTAAGTAAAAAAGATGATTGAAACCCCAGTGGAGAGAGCAAGACTTTTTTTTTTCTCAATTTCCCTTGAATCCTTGCAATAATTAGCTGCAGTAAAATGAATATTAGCCTATGCCTAAATGACTTTCCAGCATGTTACCTTGCGTTGACCCAGCAGAGCTAAACCAATTATTTTTTGAACTTCATGGCTTTAAATAATCCTCTGTTTTAAAACTCCCTTTACCCCTCAGCTACTTAACCGTAGGCCCGGCTGCCCTAAATCCCTTTCTTATACTTTGTAGCTTTTTAAGCAAGGCCTCTCTTTAAGCAGACATAATCCTTTCTCTGTAGAAAACATGAAAGACCTTGAACAAATCAAGATTTCTCCATGGAGAATTCAGCTAATCCTGTGCTTAGCTCCTAACAAGAAAATCCATCTTTCTACCAAGTACCCCATTACTAGGACTAATGCCTGACTAGAATAATAAGCAAATTATTGTGCTTTAATTGTAGCATTGCTCTATCACATGGAAATTTCAGAGAAGAATGTTACTGTAGACTTCTCTGCGAAAAGACAGGTCACGCCTTTTGTTTTTGTAAGAGATTATTATGATTTAAAATTAGACAAATTTGACTGACTTTAAAAACAGACTGCATACGCCGCTGCTTGATTAGAACACAGCAGCTAGTTATTTCTGCCATATAAGATTGCTGTGGGATGATGATTACAATTCATTACATGTACCGTGGTGCATAGTTTATTCATGTCACCGTGGTTACATTCAAGTTCGAGGAGAGCACACAATACAGCCCTTAGATGTCTAAGGCTGGAGAGAAATCAGCAAGCAAGTGAAAGAGTGCAGTGCATTGTGGGAAGAAGTCTTGCTGAGTTCAGTTCACAATGTGAATGTTCTTTTCATACATAGGATCTAAACCGGTAATTGACTGTGATGTGATGATCAAAGAGCTCTTTATTGATTTGAGTCTATTAAACGTATTTACCATCATTTACTATTTTCAAGTCATGCTCCAATATTGCTAGCTCTATTGTTTTTTGTATATTGTTTTTGAATAATTTCAGTCAAGAAGGGCAATAATTATATATTTAGATGGCAGAAAGTTCATAAATGGATCTAAATTAGCATAACCCCATCCCCCTCTTTTTCTGAAAGATTTGGAAGACTTTATTTGGCATTTGATATTCTGCAAAATAATGGCAAAATACAAAAATAATAACGCCATGTAATCTATTGTGCATTAAGGTCAAGTGTTTGTGCTTTGTATTAGAGTTGCATTAGGTGACTTTAAAATAATCTATAAATAATGCCACTAATCTCTGTTGATTTTTAAGAGAAATGTTGAGATAATTACAGTTTAGTCAACAATTATATGATACAAAGTACAATGTGAGTATTGGATTTTTTTGAATGCAATTTTCCAAAAGATTTGATTATTTAGCATACTGTATCCTCTGTTGGGTTGGTGTTATATGAAAAAATTAGAAGCCAAGGAAGATTTTTCTATCGTTGGAATTAAACTTGTTCATTTATGAAGCACTTCATATATTGCTTCTGGGAACACACAAAAGGCTCCACTAGATGGCGAACCATGCCTTTAAAATGAAAAACATTGCTGATAGCTTGAGGACACTTCTGGAGATACTGAGTGTAAGAACAAAGCATTAAAAGGGTAATATGCTGTATAACCTTGAACACTCACTGAATCTTTCCCCGAATGTGATGAGAGCTGATCAGACAATCCTTCAAAACCAGAATGTATGCAAACAACATTAAAGATATAGTACATTGTGCACAGGCCTCCAAATGCTCTCAAATTAACAGTGAGTGGTTCCGAAAGCATTAATTTTCCTAATTTGAATTCAAGTTGGTGCTTAATTTTATCTTCAGTGAATTGCAACCAGATAACATCTCTTTCGGTGTGTCTGCAAGTGCTATAAAGAGCAAGTATCCATGCAGTTTAGCAGTAAACCACGTTGATGGTACAGAGAAAATGCAGCCTATGATAATATTCAATTACCATGTGATTTGTGTATTCATTAGAAAGGTAAATACCATCTTGAATGAGAGCAAACCTGCAGTGCTCTTAGTTATATGGTGCTAAAAAAAACAGATGTATAAAATTCTGTATTGTGTAGCTGGGGATACACTGTTAAATTTATACCGGAAGACTTCAACCCGGTGTTGGAAGCACCATTAACTCACACATATCATTTAATTGGTGCAGATTAATCATTGGCCGTCTGCTTAATCTATGCTCAGATGACCATCAGATGACCATCCCATCTCATGGTGATGGAAATATTAAATGTATGTGATCCGTGTGTAAAAATGAGCCGTGAAACATAGTTAAGCAATATATATATATATATATATATATATATATATATATATATATATATAGCTGATGATGATGATGACCATGAAAAGGCCAATTACTATGCTTGTGTTGGGACTCAGGATACGTCAGCTAAACATTTGATGTTCAAATTAAAACCATAACGGCTGGATGCAAGGAAGGATAGAAGTATGAATAGTTAAAATAAAATGTGACTGATGATATTCTCTTTGCAGCCTCTGGAACCCAGTGCAAATGTACTAAATATACAGTTGGTAGTTCCTAGCCTGCACAATTTTCTATTACATTTATGTATCTCCATTATTTCACTAAAGTATAAGGCCAGTGATGTTCATGAACATCTCTGCAGTACTCCAAGGTTAAAAATGTGCTTTGCAGAGTGCAAAATAATGATTTTGTATTAGTTTGTCTGAGAATTAGGATTATAATAACAATCCGCCAAATAACCAGGCTAATGTTAGAATGTATACTGCTCTTTACAGATAGTAACGTATTATAGATGAGAACATATGTGCTAGTAAAATATTTGCAGTTCATTTTATTTTTACACATATTAAGGATCCATTTACTCTTATGACGAGTTTTCAGATTTGCTAAAATTGGCTAGGGTTTCGTTGGAACTGGTCTGTAAAAAAACATATCCCCCAGTTACATCATAACCGACAGTCACAATCTTCCTGGGACAATCTTGGGCCTTGACACCCAAAGGAGCGCTACATAACCTAAAAGAGAGTGTGATCATGCATTAAACAGGTATATATATATATATATATATATATATATATGTATATACATATATATATATATATATATATGTATATATATATATATATATATATATATATATATATATATATATATATGTATATGTATATATATATATGTATATGTATATATATATATATATATATATATATATATATGTATATATATATATATATATATATATATATATATATACAAGTTAACCCGTGCATGATACTCATGCATTCTAGTCAAATCAAGATACTTAAGGTCTTAAAAAGGTTCATGTCATGCATTTGGGCCTAGCCCAGGCCTCCTCAGGGGAAGATCGTTACTTCCCGATGCAAGCGCCCTTTTTAATGTGTGTTCATGAGGTAAAATTACCTCACGAACATGAGTTTGACCCCTCAACTCGTAAATTTAGCCTTTACTACCCCTCCCACGGGGGGATGATGGAAGTTAACTGACTTGACTATTCTAATTTTTTTGTTAAATAATGTCAGTATACCAAATTTCAGGTCAATTGGATGAGCCCTTTCTGAGAAAATAGTTTTTTACACACACACACACACACACACACACACACACACACACACACACACACACACACACACTAACGCACGCCTCTACACATGTGTGTTCATGAGGTAAAATTACCTCACGAAAATGAGTTTGAGCCCTACCAAATTTCAGCCCTTTTTGATTTTTTTCCCCACACACACTAAGAATTTATTAGGTCAGTGTATAACTCTGCCCAGCAGGTGGCGCTGCAACTTGTTTGTTTTTTTTACACACACACACACACACAGACAGACGCCACTAAGCATTTATATATTAGATATATCTATGTATATATATTTATGTATATATATATATATATATATATATATATATATATATATATACAGGGTGATTCAAAAGTCGCAGTACACCCTATTATTTCAAAAACTCTACAGGAAATTGGGAAACCTGAATACTCCAGTAAGGTATGGGTGACATGGTCTATCTTTTACGGTATGTACCAAACATGGGCGCCATCTTGAAATCAGCCAATCGGCCAAATTCCTGTAGAGTTTTTGAAATAAAAGGGTGTACTGCGACTTTTGAATCACCCTGTATAATGATTTCATTATATTTAATCAAGTATGTTTCCTAAATGTATGTTTCATGTTGCAAAAAATATAAAAATAAATAAATGACAGTTTTTCTTTAATATAAAACAACAGATTGTTTATGTCCTAAGCTGCAGTGCAGGATTCGGAAAGGAAAATTTAATCAGAGCTTTTGCAGAGGCAATGTTTTTTCATATACCCTCAAGCAGCAAAACTAATATATTTTATAGAAAGATTTTAAAAGTGTTAATTAATGTGACAAAAATCTTTGTGCGAATAATTAATTTGCCTAACAGCGAGCGTGTTTACATATACAGTATATAATACTGTAAGAACACAGTTGAATAAGAAAAGAACAAAGTTGTACATTGCAAAAATTGTATTAGTAGATATTGAAGGAACCTTGGTTTCGTCTTGTAGCAGTGATAGGTAACGTTATACGCTACAGGGCCTGCGTTGGTGGCCCTATAACCTTCAAAAGTGCCCCATATTACCAATAATTTCAGCAGTAAGTTAAAACAATATATTCTAATAGAAAGAGTCACCTACCTGTAATAACATCAGCAGGCAATTTAGACAAGTGTTACAAGCTTTAACAAATAAATCTGACAATGAAGCAGGAAAGAATTGGGGCCTCAGGTGAAGCCTTGGAGGTGCCAGTAGAGCAACAGTAGCAGGCTGCCTGTGTGCAGTCTATTAAATACTATTTCAATACTGAACAAGCATCTAGTAAGAAAAAAGCTTGCGTTGTTCTTTAGAGTGATGATGTTAACTGACTGCGGTAAAGCCAAAATCATTGCACCCTGGATGTAATTAATTGAACCTTTGGAGAGTCCATTGTACAAAGGTATTTTATTTATTGGCTATACACATTTCACGGTGCAGGAAGGCAGGCTGCGCCACATACCATGTAATCTCTAGTAGTGTAGGCTTAACGCAATAATATCTCTGGCCTAAGTCCACATAAAGCAGCAGTCAATAATCCAGTATGTTAGCTTCAGAAGCTGGATCTCTATTGCTTTTTTCATTTGTTTGTTAAATTGACAGTGGGTAACATGTGGCGTTGCTATTCATTTCAATGCTGAGGGCTTATACATCAGGGGTTAATCCTGGTAGTATGTCATAGTATGATTTTCATAATGACTGATTTGTTTTGCTACAACAAAAGACCTGTGATAGTGGTAATGGGATGGATTATATATAGATTTGTTTTGTGCTTAAAAGTATATTAAACATTAATATCCCTGTTCTTTTTAATGTTAAATGGCTTATATATTTATTGCCCTATCTGTTCTGCTCTATAATACATTACAAGAAAAGAATCAAAGTCATTGAAAACAAATATACTGTTAGCACTAATTGTTTTGTTGTGCAATGACAGTAGAAATGATCATTCTAAAATGTCTTGTCCAAGGTCAACTGAGTTTAGTCATACAGTCAATATGATTTAGTAGCAGCAGTTTATACCATGCAGTATGTTCATCAATTATACGTGCTAATTATATGTCATTCTTAAAGTCAGCACAGATTTCGTGGGTCATGTACACAGTGGCCACTTTATTAGGTACACCTTTCTAGCACTGGGTTGGACCCCCCCCTTGCCCCCAGAACAGCCTGAATCATTCATGGCATTAATTCAACAAGGTGCTGGAAGTATTACTTAGAGATCCATTTTGTCATAACAGCATCACAACGTTGCTGCAGATTTGTCAGCTGCACGTTCATAATGCAAGTCTCCTGTTCCACCATATCCCAAAAGTGTTCAATTGGATTGAGATCTGGTGACTGTGGAGGCCTTTGGAGTACACTGAACTCATTGCCATGTTTGTGGAAACAGTTTGAGATGACATGTGCTTTGTGACTTGTGTAACAGAAGCGCTGGGAAAGAATTGAATATATATAAGTCCTAGATTCCTGTTATTTTTATTTTAAAACACCAAAGAGATTATTTAGGTGTATGGGAAAGCTTCCTAGTGGAGGTTTCACAGCAGACTTATTAGGAGCTGTACCTGCAACTGTGTGCTACCTGTAAAAGGCTGCAGCTCTGAGCACTCTTTCTCTCACTGTCTGGGCAGGAGGTCAGTTGGCTCCTGAGAGAAACTACAACTTTGATCTGTGAGTTCCATTGTTTGGTTAAACTGGGGAACACTAGGTCCCACACTCTAGAGAGGGAATACCTCTGTATAAGTTAGTAGCCAGACGCCTAGGATTTTGTTTATGTTTTTGTTCTGTTTACAAGCTGGGGAATAAAACTAGCTTAGGCTATTCAACCTGAAACACTGGATTTGTGTTATCTGGCTGAAATGCAACCGTCCACATCAGAGGATGGCATCCCCAATACGATCCCGTCACACATGGCACGTTAGCCTGCTAGAAGTAGTCATTAGAAGATACCTAGACTGTGACCATAAAGAGATACACATGATCATCAACCAGGGGTGGGCTGGCCTGGGGGGCAGATGGCACCCTGGCCGGACAGAAGAATAGTATTTTGGGCCGCCTGGTGGTTCAGTGGTAATGCGATGGAGACAGCCTTTGCAGGGGCTGTCACATTGCGTAGTACTCACTGCAGCCGGATCATTCATTCACAGAATATTGTACTACAGCTTGTAGTACAATATTCTGTGAATGGATGATGCCCCCGCAGTAAGTACTCTGCGATGTGACAGCCCCTGCACAGACCGCAAAGGCTTTCTCCATCGCATCTCAGTAGCAGGCAGCTTACGTTATCAGGTCATGTGACCGCAGTGGTCACATGGTAGGAAGTGTAGGCTGGGCTGCTGGAACTCTATGGTCAGTGTGCAGGAGCTGCAGCAGTACTCTCTGTCTTTGGAGCCACTCGTGTACAAAAAGGTAAGAGGAAGGGGGAGTTAGTGTGTGTAAGGCGGAGGGGGTGTGGATTGAAGCTGCAGGGTATAGGGGGACATGTGTGACTAAAGGTGCTGGGCAGAGGGGACATGTGTGACTAAAGGTGCTGGGCAGAGGGGACATGTGTGACTAAAGGTGCTGGGCAGAGGGGACATGTGTGACTAAAGGTGCTGGACAGAGAGGGACATGTGTGACTAAAGGTGCTGGGCAGAGAGGGGACATGTGTGACTAAAGGTGCTGGGCAGAGGGGACATGTGTGACTAAAGGTGCTGGGCAGAGGGGACATGTGTGACTAAAGGTGCTGGGCAGAGGGGGACATTTTTGGCTAAAGGTGCTGGGCAGAGAGGGGACATGTGTGACTAAAGATCAGGCACGGGCTGGGAGAGGGATGGCTGGGGGACACACAGGCGGCCACATCATATTACAGGGGATGCGGCCGCGTCATTGATGATGCGGCCGCATCCCCTGTCATGTGATGCGGCCGCCTGTGCTCTGACGCAGCCGCATCTGATGACATTGGATGCGTCCGCGGGGGGAGAAACTGTTTTTTGCATCCGGGGGGCGGCCGGCCGGCCTACCCCCCGGCCCTAATAGGCGTCTTACCCCCTGCCCCCCGGGCCAGCCCGTCTCTGCTAAAGGTGCTGGGACAGAGGGGGACATGTGTGGCTAAAGCATGTGGGCAGAAGGGGGCCCTAATTATAAAACTTGGGTGATATATTGATTTAATGGCAGGGATTGTTGAAGTTTTCTAAATTTCATGTACCCATTTTTTTTTTTACTAAATAGGACCTCCAAGGATCCAGAGCCAAAGTAACAAGCAGCCACAAGTGGTGACAGTGACAAGAACAGATAGGAGAGAGCAGGACAGTCTGCCAACTGTCCTGAATCTGGTGGGACAGTCCCGAATTTGGGTGACTGTTTCGCTTAGGACAGTTGGGAGGTATGTCCTGCTTCACCGTGTACTGCTTGTGAAGGCAGAACTGTGTGCACCTAACAGTAGTGCACACAGTATTGCCTGTGTATTTTTTCTCTAAAATAATAACCATGCTACATCATAGGGGGTTACCCTGTCTAAAGTGCCCAGGCCCCCCAGAGCCTTAATCCAGCTCAGGACCTGGGCATAAATATATATATATATGGATTAAGCAACACAAATAGCCTCTTTGTATGTACCAAAAACCACCCTTTAAGGATGGGCCGCTACTTATGGGCCAGTGCTGTGCGCTTGACCCCCGGGCTAAAATCTGCCAGCCCTCCCCTGTCATCAACAGTACTCAGATAAGCTGTGACATATAAACAATGCTCAATTTGTATTAAGGGGCCTATTGTGTACAAAGAAAACATTCCCCACCACTAAACAACCAACAGCAGCCTGCACCATTGACACAAGGCAGGATGGATCCATGGACTCATGTTGTTTGCGCCAAAATCTGATCTTACCGTCTGCAAGTTGAAGCAGAAATCGAGATTCATCAGGCCAGGCAACATTTTTATGATCTTCAATTGTCCTGTTTTGGTGAGCCTGTGTTTATTGTTCTTAGATGACCGGAGTAGAACCTGTAGCCTTCTGCTGATATAGCCCATGATTAGGAAATCATAGGATAACAAGGTTTTGTTGTAGTAAAAAATATTATGGAGTTATAGATTATTATAATATTGCAGTATCAAGAGCAGATACAAAAAGCACAAGCTCTGAGGTAATGCAGGCATGAGTAATTAGCCACAATATAATGCAAGAATTAGGCAGTAGTATAACAGTCTTTTGTTGCAACACTGATATAAACAATATCTCTGAAGAAATACTGTTACAGGTTTACACAGTCTGAGGCAATGCAAGAAATGAACAATGTCTCTGAAGCAATGCTGGTGCATATTTACACAGAGTTCAGTAATCACTGCGAAGTCCCACAAGAGAGCAGTAGATAGTTACTGCAGTGTATGCCTGGTTTTTCTGAGTAGAAACGTGTTATTAGCGTGTAATATTAATAGTATTTAGATGCAGAACAGAAAGTGGGAGCCAGGAGACAAATATAAGCAGAGACAAGAACCAATTGACTAATATGATGCAATCCAGGTATCAGTAGTATAATATAAGCAGAGCCAGGAACAAGCAGTCTTTTATGATGCAATACAAGTATCAGAATACAAATGAATGCAGAGCCAGGAACAACAGCTGCAAGGTCAGGAACAAATAGAACGCAAGTGTAATGAATCGGGGTCTTAGCCCTGTTTACGCCATTGGGCGGTATAATATCATCGTGCACCTTCCTCCTGTCGGAATGCAGCATTCCAAATCCTGGAACAAAGAGTGACCTCTGTCTGCTGCACTGGATGCTGCCATCTTGAGTGAGACATTTTGCTACATCCTACCTATTCTGAGCACTTGACTTCGTCCACCAATTAGCTCCCTCTGCTGACTATAAAAGTCACCTCCTACTCTCAACAAATTGCCAGTGCAACACTTTCCTAGTTCCTGGTTCCAGTTTGCCACTATTGTCGTTTATCTACTGCTGTACAGACTTCAGCCATTAACTTTTCATGTGGATTCAACTTCCTTCTGCTACTTCAGTGTTATCATATGCTGCTCTACACACTCCAGCTATTAACTCTTAGTGTGGATTCAGCTTCCTTCTGCTACTTCTGCTGCTGTTCAAAATCCAGCTATTTAATCCTCGTGAGGATCCAGTGTGGAGGAAACCAGTGCACCCAAAGGAGACCCCGCAGACACGAGGAGAAAATACAAGCTCCACACAGATAGGGCCCTTGTCGGAATTGAACCCATGGCCTAAGCAACGTGAAGCAGCAATGCTAATCATTGTTCCACCATGACTCCCAAAAATGATTATACTAGAAGTGCCATTCCATTCAGGATTAGTTCTCCTTTAAATAGATGTCTCCAAGACTTACTTTTCACAAAGACACTAGAACACCATTACAGAAATAGATGGCAACAAAAAAAGAGACATTCCCCTTACCTCTGCAGTAACAAATTTCCTCATTACCCCTCATCTCTGTACTTATGTGGTGGTCGAGTACTGATGGGAATCCTTCCCTTACCTTGTCCTCCAGACACGAGTCAGGTTCTTTTCTGTTCGGATATCCGGTGGTCAGGAGATAAATACTTCAATGAAAGGGACAAGGATTGGTCAAACAACTTGGGTTTATTGAGAATGCTGTAAGGATAGTTTCGGTAAGACACCGCGCCACTGACCCCTTCAGCTCAATAGTAATGACAAAATAATGCGCCTGATCAGCATAGAGCACAATAGCATTTAAAATATGACATACACCTGGTGAGTATAAGGCAGAATAACGATAACATCTTCAATGCACATTGTCTAATAAGGCACACTGGTAATCACAGTTACTACTTTCACGTTAACAATATCTGACTGGTGATGATGCAAAAACCATCAATAATAACCCATCAAGACTCTTATGGTCACTACCGCGCCCACTAGAGGGCTACTTCTTATTCAGGTGTTTGGGGTACTGTGCTATTCCCTATGGGTCAGGCGCCCCACTTTTAGCATCTACTGCGGAGTTAACTTGAATTGCAGCGGTACCACTAACACTGAATGTCACACCTTTAATATTAATAAATCAATTCTTAGGTAAATCACATAACATTAACATCCATCTCAATATTTGGTGCACCAATATTATCCCTGGTAACGTTACCATATTTTTCACTCAGTCCTGGGCTGACCTGTGCACAGGAATTTGGTAGTGTTCCAATGTCCTGCAGAGGTTTCCATCAAGGGTTAAGTATTATAGTAGAAAGCAGGGCTGTTGCTCATTTCAGCCACAAGATAGCGTTGTTCTCTCAACAGTCAATGAATCTCTATCAGCACATGTGCTCTGCAACAGGGTATGGTGTCCAGATATCAGCACACACACAGGATATAGCTGAAATGACCGTCTTAATTGTTCCCTGCAGCCTGTGTAAAGGTATGATCTGGGGGAAAAGCTCTCACAATCCTTCCTTGTACAAGAATGCAATGTCAGTTTTGGATAGATTCTCTCATAACTCTTCCCTCTGACACTGGGGTGTGTGCAGTACACTGCAGGTTAGGGTTTTACCTTGAGACGGTTCTGCAGTTAGTGGAGACTGTCTTTGGCACCCCGCTGCGTGTCCCCAGCTGTTCTCCGTCTGCTTTGCTGGCAATATCACAGTTCTGGCAGCAGCTCACTCTTGTCTCTGCTCGGCTGCACGTCCTCCCCCTTGTTCCTTCTACCATGCTGCTCTCTCTTTCTCCTCCTTCCTGCACATCCTCTTCCTGTTACTCCCCCAGCCAATCAGGACCTTCATCCTCCTCCTGTCAATCACTCCTGGACACAAGTTTTCAGGAGCACAATTAACCCCTTGTAGCCCTGCATTTTAAAAGCGTTTATGCACTCATCTGTGCTGTTCAACAGGGCTTTGGGGTACCACATTCACCCCCGATTTTTCAGGTGCGTGTCCTCACGCATTAAGACATAAAGGTGGTTGTTCTTTATCAACTCAAATCACACATCTACAACAGTTATAATGGCAAACATGTCCAATGACAGCAGTTTTAATATACATTATATACAACAGTTTCAGTAGATCTCTAATCCTGAGGCAAAGTCCCTTCGCCATCATCTGGCTCTTCGTCCCAGTCATCCCTTGATGTTTCTTCTGGCCCTTGGTCTGTCCTTGGGCGGAGCTTGATATGGGGTCGGCCGTAATCACATACGGGTTCAACTTCCACTTGGGATCCAGCTTACTCCGGGGTCGATTATTCTTCTTGAGGACGATGCTCCTTTCTGGCAGTCTTTCTTCTGCCGTTTGTAGAAGAACGGAGGAGGGCGTCTGGACAGGTCTCTGCTGAGAGGACACTTCCTCTTCTCTCACTCCCTCGCTCACTTGCTCTGCACTTACTTCTCCACCAGATTCTGCAGCATTCTCTCCTCTTGGCTGGTAGAAACGTCTGCGGAACCTTCGTTGGTAGGGTGCAAATCTGCTTCCTTTTACTGGTACACCACCAGGGCCAGTCACGTTTGCTGCCTCGGCACCCTTCTCTCCCTCCACAACATCAAATTCCACAGTCTCCCCGTCTCCAACACTGCACAGAAACTTCCGTGGGTTATTTCGCTTTATTGCTGTCTGGTGGACAAAGACATCTTCTTTGGTGTCATTGCTGCATTCAAACTTCCACAATTATCAAACACTTTTTTTTCTGACACATACTCTATTGTGTATAGTTGTTAAATATGCTTAGTAGTCAGTGATAAGAAGTTTGCATGGTTCTGAAGGTGTCACATTGTCTCCCAATTCATTTGAACTAGTGTTTTATCCCATTGTACTTTTAATTTAACTCTCATAAAAGTATTAAATAGCTAATGTTAAAAGTGACATCAAAGTTACCCTTTTCTTTAAGTGTTATATTTTTGGTTTTGTATTTATAATTACATATCATTTCATAAATTGCATGTGCCTAAAATTAGCAAATAGCATTTTGCCATTGAAATCTTGATAAAGATCCGGTATTTAGGATCGAAACGTGTCAGTGATACAATGTATGACCTCTCTGAAGGACTCCTGCCCATTTACCTATACCATCTACGAGGATTTGCAGCACTTCATTCCACGGCTTGTATATTTGATATGCTACTTATCCTCTTCACTCTGGTAAGAGTACCTGTGTACTGAATCTTCAATTTTTTTAAAGTTTGTTGAACGTACTACCTTAGATGTTTTTCTGCTTTATTATATGGTGGTTTCGTCGGCATCGTGAATGAATTAAATTTATTTGATGCGCTTGTATTCAAGAATACAGTCTGTAAGTAGGGCCTCTTAGGGGGTGCCTTCACTATACGGAGTGGTGATTACTTGAATTACACTTGGATATACATTTGGTTGGTGAAAGCATCGGGAAGATTTAATTCATCACTTTCCACATTGGACATTTCTATCTGTCCTTTTATTTCCCCAAAAAGCATTTGTGTTATACAATATTGCACCTTTACATCTTTTCTTTTTTATATGTTATCGACTTGAGACTAAAGAAGAAACTACATGTGTCAACTTCTTCAAATTTAAGTATTCCCATTGAATTGTTATATCTCTGTCTATATATCTATTTATTATAGTGTGTCTTCAGCGCAGAAATATTCACCTATTTTAGTTTTATTGTCTTTAATACTGGGACCGGGGTGTTTTGGTCTCTGGTGATTATATCTGCAGCAGTTGTTTGTGAAGCGCTGTAAGGAGATTTCATCTATTTTATTGAAATCAGGGCTTTGTGGGTGGTAAAAAGCCTCTAAGCTTTAAACCCTTAAATGTGTTTCTATTTCCTCCTTGATACCTCCTAGTATCTAATTTAATTTGAGTGCAGAATGAAGTTCTGCTTTAATGATTTAGGAGCACAGTTGGTTGAAAACTAAACCGTAAACCAGGAGAAAACTTCAATCCTCCAAGGTCTGCCAATCATCTGGAACAAAAAATCGTGACCCTGAAAAAATACCTATTTGGATCGTGGAAAGTGGTGTGTGGTGAAATTAAATCCGATTGCAGAGCATACAAAAACACATGATGTTGCCAACACAGGGAAAATGGCTGTAAATGGTCCTCACAGGGACCTTATAATTAGTAGTTAGAAGAGATGTTTCTCTTTCAATCACATATCATAGCTCATAATATCAGCACAGTGCAATGTGTAGTGTTGAGAAAATACTTTGTTCTCTTTCTAACCTTAGGCTAAAATTGTATTTTTTTCATTAGCGGCAGGTAGATAAAAAGAGTATATTAATCATTGATTGAAGTGCCGTTTAGCAAATTCTTATATTGCACAGAATTTTAGCAGAGCTTAAGCCTGTTAATCAAAAGTCTTTTGATTGAATTTTGGAACTCTATACTAAACTGATATTGGAGGATGTTGTTAGGAGGAACATATATACAATTTAAATGCAATTTTGGAAATTAGAATTATCTTACATAAGTGCATTACAAGAAGTATATGCATAGTGATCTGTAGTTAGAATAATGCTATTTGACCACTCATGTTTGCACTCCTCAGAAAATATTCATAAAGAGGTGTTTTGGGCAGAAATTTTGCAGAAAAATCTGCACCTAAACAGTGACCTGTGTTCTTTTACTGCATTGACAATTAAATCTATCCTTTTCCTGTTTACACCTGTCACCATTGCTATACCTGCCCCTGTTTCATGCCTAAAATAATCAGTTGTGTTCTCTAGTTATTTTTTAATGTTTCTCCTATTGTAGCCCCAGCCATTTAACTGTAATCCAAAAATATATACAGGGATAACAAAGGCCATAATGGGTGCATTTTGAATTACTTCATATCTGATGTGCAATAGCTATTATAAGTGTCCCTCAGAGTTTTCATAGAACATAGATTTAGATCACTCTGCAATACCAGGTAAAACCTTTACTTACTTGGTACATTAGTATACTAATATATATAAAAATGTCACTCCCATTGCAAACTACACATCTATTTTGGTCATTTTAGATCAGTTTCATTTTAAATATTATGCCAATGTATTTATAACTAAAGTTTCTTCCCATTCCCTGACCAGCAAAACGATGGACATACGATTTCTGGGAAGTAGCACCTCATTATTTTAATCTTTCAAACATGTGTAAAGCATGCAGCGTTACTTGCTGTGGCCCCACCGTCATGGTGACATGAGTGAGGTCACAGGGAGAGGAATTTAACTACACTGAGTCAGGTTCCTTATCCTGGGAGGTGTGCGCCAGTGATGCAATGGGGTAGGCATCCCTATGCGAAAACAAGGGCAGCTGCCCCCATGGTGATGTGAGCAAGGTCATCGGGGGAGGGATTTAACTACACTGAGTCCGGTGCCTCATCCTGGGAGGAAGTCACAGGTGACCTGGTGAGGTAAACATCCCCATGTGATGACATGGGTGGCCGTGGTCGATGGTGCATAGCAAAAACGTCACACCGGTTATAGGGGGATCAGGTGGTAGTCATAGTCTATAAAGACTCTAGCTTCCCACCCTGGGAGAGGGCTTCCATCTTGAGACAGAATAGGAGGTAGTTCCTGACTCACCCGGTGTTTGTGATGTGTGTTCACACAGAGCTGCGTGGGCCAAAGATACATCTTGGGGAAAAACCCCAACATTATGAGAGCCCCATGCAGCAGATGTCCCAAGGTTGCTTTTGGTGAAAGCTACTGCTAGGGGCATAGACAGAGGGGGATCCCCACCATTAGGAGTACTTCAGAGGTGGGCCATCAGAAGAAAAACTAATATTGAAACGGAAGTGTCCCAAAGGAAACATCATCAAACATGTGTGGCAGATGCCACTGAAAGCATTTGTATGCGGAAATGTGGGCGAGAGCCCCACTAATTAGAGCTCCTGGATATAGTGCCAGCACTCTGGGAGAGGGTTCATG
Source organism: Mixophyes fleayi (assembly GCF_038048845.1). Classification (NCBI taxonomy): domain Eukaryota; kingdom Metazoa; phylum Chordata; class Amphibia; order Anura; family Limnodynastidae; genus Mixophyes; species Mixophyes fleayi. Next base: position 290,333,897 of record NC_134402.1, read on the forward strand.
GCCAGATGCCTTGGAAGGCAGAGATCAACTGTGCCCCAAAATGAAGGGAGATTTTAATGGACAGTAGTACAGTTGGACCCTGCAATCGGGAGTGCTGTAATACAGCGAGAGACTGTAAGTCTGCAATGAAAGAATCCCTGATATCTGGGATGTGAGATACATGAAAATAATCTGGAAGTGTTCTCTAAAGAGTTTCTATCAGCTGCAGTAGAGGGATAAAGGAAGGTCCCTGGGTAGTGGGGAACAGCTGCAGCAGGAGAGCCCGCTTGGAACGTACCCCCATACCATAAGGGCAATTGCTGCCTGAAGTGTGGCTAACTTTGTAGAGGAGGGTCCCTGGTGTAAAGGATGAAGTGCACAACAAGTGTGCAACAACCTCTGGTTCATGCCTACTGTCTGGCTGTGTACATAATGGGCTCTAACTGATGTTGTACAATAACTTCATCCATAACATTAGGTATGTGAACTGGTTGTGTGTGTACGCTGGAGGAGTTGGAGTTATCCGGCTAAATTTATCTGCAACCATTATGCTTATGTGCTGGAGAATATGGTGGAGTGTTTTTGTTGTTTTGAATTGAGATGGCCTGGCGCCAATATTTATGTTTGTTTGCCCACTCAGTCACAGTCATGATGTGTCCACTCCACATCATGACTGTGCTGAACACTCGTGTATTCGGGGGGTGGGTTTCTTCTGGTATTTGTTGCCCATATCCACCAGCTAGTTGGCACAGAAAGTAGCACTGATCGCAGCTAAGGCCATAAGGGTTACTCTTCACACATATGCGTCTAGAGAATACAATAGTCGGTGGGAGTCATCTCTGTGGATGCTGAGGATCACCGGCATAATAACTATGTTGGGATTTTGTAGAGCCAATCGGTATGTATTTTTTATTTGATCTCTTCTGTCATATACCATAAAATCTATGGAGTATTCAATACTTTAGCTTAATCATTGCAACGACTGGCAAGAAAGCCCCAGCTGAATATCATAAGGGAGTTCTTCTTATATACTGCACTGGTCTGAGTTATGATGACTTATATTTCCTCCATATGCACTGTTTAAAACTCTGCTGTAGACATTATACTGCTCTTTTGAAAGAAGGAACAATGCCCAGTTTTAGAGCATGAAATGTGTTGCTTGTTTTTTTATTGAACATTTGAGAGTTTATCCATCTATTTTGGTTGTGGTTAATTAGATGAACAAGCCCATTCTATCATGTCAACCAAAAGCCTCAGATAAGTAGCAAGGACTGAGCCTAGGATTTCGTTTTGTATTTATAATACTTCCCTTTGAGAGGAGATGTCTAGTACTCATGTGTTGCCTGGAAATAATACCCTAAGCTCCTGGGAATGAATGTGGAGACTACAAAAAGGTGATAAAGTCAAGATAAAGGATGTCTAGTTAGGTGATGGACTAGCATAATCACATGCGATAGGTCCATACCAGGCAGATAAAGATGTTTTGAATCAGCAGTAGAGGAATAGTTGTGAAGGTGGGCCAGGGCCAGTACACTCAAATACTCCAAAGAAGCATTGTGTGAAGTCATGTTGCATATGCACAGATGTGAAGATGACACCAGCCAAGTGCACACACATAGAAATAACATCAAGTGATTATTACACAAGTGTATACAGTTTGTGTGAAGAATGTCTTCAATATCTTCTACAATCTATTTATGCTGTAGTCTTCGGTTAAGCTTTGTCAATACTTTACTTAACTGTGATGCTTATTATTATCAGGTAGTTTTATTATCATATGAGATATTATTTATTATTATCATATCAGTTTCCTCCTACACAGAATTTAAGACAGCTGACAAATTGAACAAATTTTAGTAGCAGCTTAGAGAGCAGCTACTGGTAGACAAAGCAGATTACAACAGCTTAAATATGACAGGAGAGCTATTGCAGTAAGTTGGGACATATGTACAATAAAAAAATTGCTATTTTGAAACATAGTGATGGAAACATGCTGCTTGACATTTAATGCTATCTCCAGATGGATGTTACTGAAAACGAGAGACTGCTTTATCATGAATTTTGATTTATTTAGGTGACTGAGGTAAATGTATAATACTTGTTAAGTATTATGTGGAACTCTGTACTATTACCTGGGCTGAGCCAGTGTGACAGGAATTCAGGAACAGCACTCAGCTAAGCTGAACACTTTTTAATATGATATTGATATGTCAGTAGTGTTCCAGTCTAGATTCTGACCCATGTGTTTGATTGGGAGAGGCATGTAGGGCAGCAAGATGTAACAGCCTGGATGAAGTCATCACTGAGTCCACAGGGGCTGCATACGCTTCTTAATACTGACAGTCATAGACTATTTGTAAGATCATGAAATGTATTTTTTGGCATGCGGATGGCAGTTAGTGTTGGCTCTGCTTTAGATTAGCTCAGAAGGCAGTAGAAAATGACATGGTCTGTCATAACACCAAGAACAGGAAGATCTACTAAATACCATCTCAGCTCAGCTGCTGACCTACTGAGTTCAGCCATTATAGCTAACAACTGTCATTGCTGTTGCCATCTCTGTTCCTCCTTTGATGATCTCCAACACTACCTTGGTGGCAGCAGCTGCCGCCAAATATGGCGGTCCACTGTCCTGGCTCTGTTTCACGCAGCAAGCAAGATATTAAATAAAAACACCAGACACACAGCTAGGGTTGCCAGTAATTGACTGTTTTAAGATTTCTGCAATGACTAATTTATGTTTCATGTCTGTGCTTAGTACTATCTCTACTTGTTCCAAATGTAACCCACCACCAGTAGCTGCACAAAAATGCCAGTTGCCAATGACTGCTTGATTATTGCCAGCATTTACTATAATGCATCTGACTTACAGCAGCCACACATACTTTACCCACCAGCAGCTACAATTTTTATTTAACTACCTTATGTATCAAGTGTTCCCCACCACACCTCTTAGATTATAAGCTCATTTTGGCAGTGTCATCTTCATCATCATCTATTTATATAGCGCCACTGAATCCGCAGCACTGTACAGAGAACTCACTCACATCAGTCCCTGCCCCATTGGAGCTTACAGTCTAAATTCCCTAACATACATACAAAGACAAACGGACAGACAGAAAGAGAGAGAAACTAGGGTCAATTTTGATAGCAGCCAATTAACCTACTAGTATGTTTTTGGAGTGTATGAGGAAACCGGAGCACCCAGAGGAAACCAATGCAAACACGGGGAGAACATACAAGCTCCACACAGATAAATAAGGCCATGGTCGGGAATTGAACTCATGACCCCAGCGCTTTGAGGCAGAAGTGCTAACCACTAGGCCACTGTGCTGCCCGTCTTATCTTCTGTTTCATGTTATTGTATGTAATTTGCATTGTGATCCACTCAATCTACAGTGCTGCAGAATATGTCAGTGTATTATAAATAAATAATAATGATGATAATAAATGATAGGTCATTCATCATTGGACAGCATCAAGTTACTTAAATTATTTGCAAAATTGAAGTAGGCTGTCTGATGACAGGAAAATTATTTTTGGATAATACACCTACATTTTTCGTGAGGTGTGGTTATTTACTAATTATTTTATTTAATCTTATTTTATCTCAACCCTTTTTACCCCTATGTCATCTCATTTAAAGGACCATTAAACCCTTATATTGAACCATGGAGGTAAAATAGATTATTCAGTGTAAGGCTGGGTGCACACTACAGGAAATTTCTATTTCTGCCATGCGATTCGATGCTTTTGAACAGTAATCGTTGATTGTTGCAGCATGCACACTAATGCGATATCACGCTGAACAATCGTTTATCGTTTGATTGTCCCGATAATTGACTGAAAACACTGCGGTGTGTTATCAGCCTTAAGCTGGCATTCTTCTGCAGCTCTCTTAAAAAATTAATTATTATCTTTCAACACCATTACAAACAGCTGAAGCTCCACCCACATATTTAGGATGTTCCGATATGATCTCATGTAGGTAAAAAAGCTGAGAATTGAGTCATCTGAGTTGATGTGACATGTTGAATTTCTGCACAGCAACTCTGCAAATCTGTCACGCAAACTCTTCCTGCTGAATTAAAGAACTGCCTGACTCCCGGCAGCCTATTTCTGATGAGTAAAAGAGAGCTTGATGGACATGTTTAGTGAAGTATAGCAACACAGAGAAACACATATTTAAGAATGATTTATGATGAGAAGAGGAAGTCATCAGAATACTTCAAAATGATTCCAGGAACATCATCCTTTTTCAATTGGGTTTGAACTATTGGATTCTGCCCTGCTAGAAGATCACACCTGGGTAGGACTATGGACTCTGGGTCCCTGTACTGTGGAGATTCCTGACGACTTGGGGAACATAAGCAGTCCATTAAGACACACACTCACTGTTAAGAATCAGAAACGAAATAATGTATGACTTTTATACACTTTTATACAGTTATGTACATTATATAAAGACATCTGTTGCATGATCAGATTATATCATAACTGTAATGTAACAACTATAAAGTGTAATAATCCCATTCTGTAATAATCCTCAATAATGTGATTTGGAACATAAATGACTACAGTAATTACTAGTAATTAAAAAAATATATAAGTGTTAGTCTTTTATCTGGACATATGTGTGGCTGTGTTTAATATGAAAATCTTAAATAATAATTTTGTTGCACATTTCTTGCACAGTGCATTTTCCTATATGCCAGACAAGAGTAATAGTAATTATGTATGTATTTAGTATATACAGTATAGATAGAATGCAGTAGGTGTTGGGGCTTAGAGGAGAAAATGTAAATTTGGTCCTTGATATGACTACAATTTTCCCTCTAAAGAAGCTACTTCTCGAAAACAACTTTGCATATAGAAAATGTAATGTTTTTTCTACATTAGAAGTTACAGCAAGTCTCCTGTGTAAAAATGTGCTAGCTGTGGCTATCTGTAGCACCCAGATCCGTAGCATCCCTCTTATAATGGAAACCGGTCACTGGGCTGGTTACTTTAGTAGAGAGGGTCAGAAAAAAGGTGATTCCCTCTCTACTAAATGAAGCCAGTGCTGAAAAGTGCAGATACTTTTTCAGGCCACCCTGATTTTGATGGTGGCTATAGTACTTAGCAATGACACCTATTCAAAGGTCTTTGTATAACCTTGGTCCATAACAACATGCCAAAAAGGGCCAGAAATCAATCGCTTCAACACCATTATGGCCATAACTTACATATTGTACATAAGCATTTGTGATTTCACACATTGATCCTTGTGCCTACTTCAAGCATAGTTAAACACAAACATCCAATACCTTATAACTGATTACAAGGTGGTCCCATCTTTTGTCACTCTTCTGCATAGATATAATTCATATATATCATTTCCTAACATGCCATATTCTGTGTTTCCTATATAGTGCATATACTAAAGCTTGTTTTAGATTTTAAATGAGTCTAAACACCATTGACTGTTATTCACAAGCTGTAAATCCAACACAGAACAATTTTAATCACATTAACGATACGTCTACACTAAAATAAACTCATAATGCGATTAAAAATAACTAATGACATTCATACTCTGCATCATAGCTAACTGGAACATCAAGGCTTGACTTATTTTTTATCTTCTTTTTTTTTTTGGGTCCCAGAATGTGTTTTATTTTTCTCGCTACAGGTCATCACTCGACAGTATACGACAGTAATTCATCCGCGGATTACTGTAGCACCTGTAAGCAAGCATGCCAAACTCAACTCTTTTTATCCTTCTTTTTATCTCACAGATTCATCTCAGGCTGTTTTCTCTTAATCATCCTTTGGACGCCATCCAAGTGCCTCCAGCAGATCTCCCACATTCTGTTCTCTTTGACTTGTTTTATTTTCACTTCACTGGCTTTGTAAAAAGCCTACCCCACACAATAGCTGAGGATGCCAAAACTGCTCGCCACTTTTATGGATCTGAAGTTACTTTTTACTTAACTTGCAGTGTCTTAAACACTAGAGCGCCTTGAGCACAAATACAAGCACTGGATATTGCTGTAATTTCTACCTTACATTGTTTAACAGAAGCCAACAGCATTTTTGTTTCTCACATGATTTAGGAGTTACCAGGTATATATTTTTATTTAGTTTCTACTCTGTCTCTACTGCAGAAGTATGGAAAGTAGGTTAAAAATGTACAATAACACTAAATTATATGCTAATCCTATCATAACTCCTTCTTATAGTTCTGAGTTTGTCTATTTCTTATGGAAACACACTCACTGATCAGCACTGCACAATGGGTGAAGAATATACTGTATTTGTCCTTTAAATGGTCTCTCCTTTTGTTTTCTGCTCTAATAGGACCCCTTATTCATTGTAGAATATGTTAGTAAAGTATACTGACAATACTTAGCTAATAACCGTGGTCCTGGCTGACTGCTACCACTACTGTTGAACCCTGGAACTAAAAGGTTGTAAGTATAACAGCTACAGCCTCACAGACCAATCAGCGGGAGCAGTCAGTGTTAGAAAGTGCTTATTACCTTAGTATTGTTCGATGAACACGGATGTTCCATTAGAGAAGAAAAACTAAGTGGAGAACCAAATTAATGTTTCTTTATGTTCCCAGCCACCTTAAGCAAATTCCATATACTTAATGTGTCAATTACAATGGACAAGTCTATTAAAAGCATGCATTAGAGAATATTAGTCCCTCCAAGTAAATTGCTGTTTAGGTCACCCCAAACTCTTGATATTATGTAGAAGACTGGTTAACTAAAAGATGTCATCATTTTGTAATATGTGTTATTATTTGTAATCACATTTCAAGACCTTTTTTTATTTTGCATATATGGATAAATGCCCTTGTCACATATTATAACAAAATATATTAAAAATCTAGAAAGTATTTTGCTCCTTTTATATGTTAAACACATTTTTATGGTAATATTCACATACAAATGAAAGCACATAGGCATGGATTTACATAGAAGGAAGGTGTTTCTCAATATTCTCATTTGAAACTGGTAGAATGCAAGACATTGTTAAAAATTGCTCGGTAATGCCTTTTTTTGCTGTGGTACACCAATACTGTCCTGGGAAAGAAATGATTGCTTGGGGTATGGTTTGGAAAGCACATAAAGTATATTTGAATGGAAGATTGAGGAGTTTTCATGATACATGCATTGTAATTTGAACGATTTCACCATTGCATAGGAGAAATAGAGGCCACGTTAGTTTACTAGCTGAGTTAAACTAAAATGTAGTGAATTTCCAGATCGCCGAAAGCAATAATAACCAATTCTACTGACTTGAGAGTAAGGGAATGGTCTTATCCTTCCTTTGTTATAAAACTAAACAATAAGAAACATCTGCTTATAAAACTGGGCTTGTATTATATTCATAGTCTTGGGGAACTATTTACAAAAAAACATGCAAATCACACATACTTTTGAATAGATGAATTGTCTTAAAATACAGACATGGCTGTTTTAATAAATGACAAATGGAGCATTTACCCAGGGATCACCAGGGATTAACATTACAGTTCTTAGTGAGGTAGATGAAATGGGAGTCAGCTGTTAGAGACCTTCCATCTCATCACCACCCCCCCCCCCGTATCCTAGGAAACAAGGGTCTCCTCATTTATAAAAACAGTTTACTATCATATTAAGTCTTTTGAGTTGATTACAAGTTCCCTTGGATCAAATTTTACAAACAAATAAAAACTATAATGTTAACATAACAATAAAATTCTATTTCTATGCAAAACATTTAGTCATAACTATAATATTAGCCCAGACTAGCCAATATCTACATCCATCCAAAGCTTTAATAACAGTCCTAACCCTAGGCTTTACATTGAGACGAACAGCTCAAACTCTTGTCCAAATTAAAACCTTTGTAATAAAATCACTCAAAATCCATGCCAATTCCTAAGACCCCAGATCTCACCGCTAACGTAGGAAATATGCATATTAAACTCTCCACATAGCATCAATTGTACTAACGAAACCAAAATCTCTCTGTATGTCTCTCAGCAAAAGCTGCAAAAGGTCATTTATAAAGCGTAAATCATCCGCTGTGCATTCGTAGAGGAGCAGGTGGCATTTGCAGAGGCAGTGGGCAGAGGGCAGAGGGGAGAAGTTAGGTCTTCCTGATAAACTACACATGTCTTGTTTTGCAGAACCAAACTTTCCATTTGTGGAGCAAGATTATTGAAATAAGATAAAGAGGTGAAGAGGGTGCTGGTGTTTATTGGATCCCGTCCTATACTTTTAGTGGGACAAAGTTTGCTTCTCTGTGTTGCACTTTAGTGGAGAAATGCATTTCCAGGCACACTCTGAGCAATAGGAAAAAATGTTTTACATACACAAAATTGCCACATGCAATAAAGACAGTCCTATGGTCCCCTCCCCTTGATTAATTTAAGCCACTAATGAGAGTAAACATAACAGTATTCATGAAAAAAAATGAAAAGTGTTATTATATGAAGGGAATGGTACTAAAGTGGTAGGAGGTTTGATGTTTACACCTTTGAACACTTGGTCTTCCAATGCCCTCAGATGCACGTCTAGGTTCCCAGAGATTGGAGGGTAGATGTGACCCTTTATGTGAGCTGGGCACACCATCTATGCCCATCAGTGCAAAACCAAATTGTTTTGTGGTGCTAATCTTGTGCACTTTGTATGTGATTTTCGTAGAGGAGATACACTATGGCTTTCAACAAGTCACTTTTTCATGTCCACATGAAAAGTAATATGACATTGCGGTGATGAGCTCTGAGTAATGTGTTGGTGCTCTGCAAGTAATTATTTTACAATATGAACGGTGATAATATCAGAAAAGGAAGAATGGAAGCATAGAAATATTTTGGCTATACCTATATATATTTCTAGCGCTGTTTTTTGTCCTCCATTAAAGGAATAAAACATAGTAAACTTTAAGTAATGTACTATTAAAATATATTAACAATGGTTAATATACAGTCATGGCCAAAAGTTTTAAAAACGACACAAGTATTGGTTTTCACAAAGACCTTTTTGTCAGATGTTGCTATGGTATACTGAAGTAAAACTACAAGCATTTCATAAGTGTCAAAGGCTTTTATTGACAATTATATGAAATTTATGCAAAGAGTCAATATTTGTAGTGTTGACCTTTCTTTATGAAGACCTCTGCAATTCGCCCAAGCATGCTGTCAATCAACTTCTGGGCCAAATACTGACTGATGTCAATCAATTTCTGGGCCAAATACTGACTGATGGCTGCCCAATCTTGCCTAATCTATGCTTGGAGTTTGTCAGAATTTGTGGGTTTTTGTTTTGATTGACCACAAGTTCTCAATGGGATTAAGGTCTGGGGAGTTTCCTGGCCATGGACCCAAAATTTCAATGTTTTGATCCTTGAGCCACTTAGTTATCACTTTTGCCTTATGAGAAGGTGCTCCATCATGCAGGAAAAGGCATTGCTCATCACCAAACTGTTGGTTGGGAGAAGTTGCTCTTGGAGGATGTTTTGGTACCATTCTTTATTCATGGCAGTGTTCATAAGCAAAATTGTGAGTGAGCCCACTCCCTTGGCTGAGAAGCAACTCCACAAATGAATGGTCTCAGAATGCTTTACTGTTGGCATGACACAAGACTGTTGGTTGCGCTCACCTTTCCTTCTCCAGACAAGCATTTTTCCAGATGCCTCAAACAATCTGAAAGGAGATTTATCAGAAAAAATGACTTTACCCAGTCCTCAGCAGTCCAATCCCTGTACCTTTGCAGAATATCAGTTTTTCCTGGATAGAAGTGGCTTCTTTGCTGGCCTTCTTGACATCAGGCCAGCCTCCAAAAGTCTTCGCCTCACTGTGCGTGCAGATGCACTCATACCTGTCTGCTGCATTCCTGAGCAAGATCAGCAATGGTGGTGCCCTGATCCCGCAGCTGAATCAACTTTAGGAGACGGTCCTGGCACTTGCCGGATGTTCTTGGGCGCCCTTAAACCTTCTTCACAACTATTGAACCTCTCTCCCTGAAGTTCTTGATGATCCGATAAATGGTTAATTTAGGTGCAATCTTACTAGCAGCAATATCCTTGCCTGTGAAGCCATTTTTGTGCAAAGCAATGACGACTGCATGTGTTTCCTTGCAGATAACCATGGTTAACAGAGGAAGAAAAACCCTGCTTTTAAAGCTTCCAGTCTGTTATTCTAACTCAATCAACATGACAAAGTGATCTCCAGCCTTGTCCCCATCAACACTCTCACCTGTTTTAATGAGAGAATCACTGACCTGATGTCAGCTGGTCCTTTTGTGGCAAGGCTAAAATGCAGTGGAAATGTTGTTTTTGGGATAAAGTTCATTGTCATGGCAAAGATGGACCTTGAAATTAATTGCAATAAAAACTGAGGCAGCAGACTTCGTGGATAATAATATTTGTGTAATTCTCAAAGCTTTTGACCATGACTGTATATAACTTCTTAACAATGGTTTCCCAAAAGTCCTCTGCTTTGGAAGCAGTTTAGGAGTGGTGCACACAAATCTTGTTGGTATCCTATTACAAGGCCTTATTCACTCCTCAATTATCTGCCACTACAACAAAGAGTCATTACTGAATATGTCTTACTTTTCCGTACAATTCCCAAACATCATCTTAACAGCAACTCTCAATAAGCAGCAGAAGTCAAGAGGTGAACTTCACTGTAAGTTCTTTTTCCTTTGCTCACGGCAAGCATTTTCGAGAAGCGGACTCCCTATGTTCCTACACTGTCAGGAACTCTCACCTTTCCAAATAGGTTAGGTATACACAATCAGATGCCCGGAGGCCTCTAAACTGTAGTCCATTGTCTGCTGAAGGACTCAATGGAGAAATATAGACTTCCAAATACATGTGAGATGTAAGCCAAGAAAATGAAGCTACCATGCACATGAGCACACGCACACACATAACAGGAATTAATCTAATATTTCCGGACAACAACCACATCGCCAAACATTTATGATAAGACAACTTATACCCCTGACAGAAGAATATTAGTAGGTCTTCCAAAAAACGGAAACATTGGTTTGTTGAAAATAAAACAACATTTTACTCAGCAAGTTATTAGAGTTCTAATTCTTCTTAATTGCCTTCTTGATCTATAAATATGCAGATATTGAAGATTGGAGGATTGCTATTTAATGTGTACAAATAATTTTAAATTATTATGACTAATATGAGTACAACATTAATTTTTGATCATCTGACTGTGATTTGAAACAGCACATATATTTTTATTCATGGCTGCATACATTATTATTTTCATTATTGACTTCCTTTATTTTGCAGCAATAGTAAATCTTGCTAGTTATTATGTCAACAGTTATTTTATATGAATATAATTTTACTTTTTTACAGGTTGCTATTTCCTCAGCACATTCAACTCTGTTGTCCTGTATTTGCATATCTCTTACATGGTGTAAGATCTTCATTAAAAAATAGAGCCATAAAGCATGTCTATAAACCTGTACACTTGCTACGCAGTTGCTTAGCAACCTGAGGACAAGTCTTGTACAAATTTAAGTACCAGGTGCACATTAGGGATCTTGAAATTAACATTACGTACCTATGAGCAATAATTTGTTTTGGTGGGGAAAAAGGTCAAAAGAGCATTTATGTGAAGATGACTCTGGGAGCTGTTGATCATAAAACGCACAACTCTTACTGTCTATTCTTAATTCCTTAGAATGTATTACTGAAATGGGTTTGTGTCTAAATATCTTTTATTTCCACAAAATCATATAATGTATTTTCAGATTCTGTTTACACTTTGGGCCTGATTCATTAAGACATGCAAAACCAACGTAAATTGCGTTATTTTTTTCTAAAAGAAACACCTGTATTCATCTAGGAGCAGATCCGAAGATACATTTACTGTTAAATACAGGTTTAGGTACACTGCAGTATACGTCCAATAGATATGTGGAATAGAAAGTCTCAAAAGAACGCACATAAAATAAAATAAAATAGTATTTAATGATTGGCACATATTAATAATATAGTCAAAAATGATCCAACCTGTAGCTGGTGCAATTGATATGACAGAAAAATACGTACCTCTGAGATGCCCAAAGCTTGAATCGGAGGCTGCTGTGTGTGCATGAGCTTGGCACGCCCTTACTGTACATTGACTACGTGTATACACCCCTTCCTCCTTCTGTTCCACCTCTGAAATCATAGGCTGACATAAGGGTCCACTGCCATCGAAAATTAATTGGATGTTGCTGCGTTCACTGGCGTATAGTCAGATTCTGGACATGCGCAGAACAATTTTACGCAAAGTAATCCACGTATCAGCATTTACGTTCCTTAATAAATCAGGTCCTTTGTGTTTTAATACTGTATTAAATTTGCAAATTTGCAATAAAAGAATTAAATGAAACTTTTGTTTTTAAAGAAGGAGGACTGCATCCTGTTACAAGGTTCTCCACTTATTTTTTTGTACTTCACTCTACCCTCACCATAGCCCTTTGAGAAAAATAATAATTCAGCACAGACTGGGATGCTAGGAACACAGTAAACTGTAGGGTTACATTGCTGACTGCTGCGTAATTCCTCCATTTGACAGAGATTCTGGGTTCTGTCTTCCCTGGGGGTGTTTGGGAAGACAGAACCCAAGAATACAGTCAAAGTAGCAATTACACAGCTTTTAGCCTGGCATCTTGTCATCTGCTATGTTCAGGCATTGCGGGTAACGCAGGAATGTTTGAAGACGGTGAATATTGCTACGAAAGGCTTTAATGTGTATTTTGATTTCTAAAGCTAAGGTGAAACAGATACTTTTTTTTATATTCAGGAATCCTTTAACATTCACAAAAATATATGTATAATATGTCAGGAGTTCATTAGAACTAACAGAACTTGAGGTAAGTTTTTTTTATCATGGAGGACTATTTTTTTTCTATTTCACATCAGGCTTTGTTTCTTTAACCTACATAAGGACAATGCAGAGAGTGTTTAAAGATGAAATGGCAGATTAGTAGAGAACAATAGCTGGTACTTTGCTACATGGCAAGCAGGGCTGGTGCTCACATGAATCGAGGTGAGAACCTCCTCTTGGGTAGCACCATCCTATGGGCAGCAGAGACAAGGAATTCACTTTTACTTTACCTCCTGGTGCTCAACATGCCTCCTCCTCCTCTCCTGTTGCTCTGGTGATCGACCACTCACTGCAGGAACAAGCGAGGTGACTGACAGCAGGAGAGGAGTAGGGACAGGGACCATATTCACCTTACTAGCTCCTGCAGTAAAAAGCCAGTTACCACAATGGCTGGTCTGCAATGTACAAGTGCTGCCTCAGCAAGAATACTTACAATGACAAACATCTCAATTTGTGTACATTGATGAATGTTGAGCAATAGTTATTTTATTTTGGATTAGTTTATAATGTAGATTTCAAAAACTCTGTAAAAGAGAAAAGGGAAAAGGGAGTTTTTCCCTTTACAGTCTTATTGTAGCATCTTCTATTGGCTTTAGTGATATCAGTCTGCTCAGTTCTGACATGGGGTCATGCTTATCAATGTCATCCACCTGGCAGTACGCAGATACAGTACATGAATTCTGTCATTGTTGTTAACACTCAAGAGGACAACAGAAAAAAGTAGCATACCCTATTGACAAGATATGCATTAATATAAGCTACCCTGTTATCACAAAATGGTATACTATCACATAAGGTCATTTTTCTTTTAAAATTCCATTTACTGCGGCAATAGCATCACCTTAAAGAAACATGTAAATATATTCTGCCACTGCAATTAACTGGCAGCTTGCAATAACTTAGCTGTGGTTATATTCCTGGGAGGATAGTGCTGACATAATCCTTGAATCAGATATTGTCTGACCAGTCGAGTGTATGGAATCATATTTAAGTGCAGTTATTGGGACATGTTTTACAGACAGTGGACTAAGACTATTCAGAAACAATTGCTTATGAGATAGTTTGAGGATTTGTCCCTGTCAAACAGTTAATATTACTTTAATACATGAAGTAGGCTGTATAAGACGGCAATAATGAAAAATGTCAGGGAAGACAATATCAATTGTTATTCAACATCCACATCAAAGATTACTTTTTCGTCAGTAGCTTTCAGAAAATGTATTTTCTATCAGATCTGATTGCGTTCTTCTTTGAAGTGCTCCATCCTCCCGGTAGATTTAATGTGACATCCAGGCACTTTTTAGTCCCTGGGCCTCAGAGGCGATTCGAAGTGGCACAACAAGCCATCACAGGTTTATCCTCAAAGGCCGACACTGTCTGTCTGATTTATTGTAACTTTAAGAATCATCTTCAGCAAAGCATGAGTCTTTCTGCCCATCCGTAGCTTCAGACTTTTATCAGTTCATTTGTATGCAGCCTGTACATCCTTGAACAGAGAGCCCTATAGCCACTCATGGAAAATGCATTACCTGCTACTAATCCTTTTTATCTTTAAAGTCTGTATTTTTTATGTACAAGTCATTTTGGGTTATCATAAAATATACATAATTCTCTTGGATAAGAAAAAAGAAGAATAAAAATGAAAAGAGAATATATAATCAGTTGCAGGCTTATCAACATGAAGTATAAACAAACAGCTCTCTTTATGTAAACATGGAGGAATACACAATTTTGATTATATTTAATAGGGGGCAAACTGCTCGCATTTTTGTTTCTTTGTAGGAAGTATAATAGAAAGTTAGGTCTTCTGAAGCAGCAACCTGCTTCATTATTTGTTTTTATTTGATACATAACTACACCTTTTTGAACATATGATCAGCCTATGTTATGATAGATTATCTACTAGATTTTTTTAAATATCTAAAGGTTCCCTACAAATAAACATATATCCTTGATTATGGGCCAAAGACACGATTGTATCAGGTTAATAATTCTTATCTATGATGACAAACATCATAAAGAATAAGAGAATACTGATAAGACAAGGCAGTAATAAGGATTAAAATGTTTCTAATGAATATGGAATACAGCATAATGCAGTGTCTATTTGTCATACATAGAGGCACATGAGTGCTTTTGGTTAATTTGAAGGAAATATAGAATACCAAGCCGTTAAGGGCATCCTTAAACGGTGCTTATGGAAGTGCAGGTGTATGCTTGTGGGATGTTGAGATATGGTGTACTTATGTCGTGTATGTTACCTGTATGCATGTTATGGCATCTGAAGAATTCCAAGCAGTGTTTTTTGTTTTTTCAATGTTTTGTATAGTCTAGTTTCAAAGATCTCCAAATTTTGTTAGATCTGCTATGTTCTTCAATAGCTTTAAGTAGACTTCCCCCTTAAATAAAATTTTATTGTACAGCATATTTAAAACATGAAGTATTGTTGGTCTTGTTGAATATATGATAGAACCAAAACATACCCTTTTAATTACGTTTTCATTCTGTACCTGAAACTTACAGTGGCAGGAGCCCTTTTTATTATTTATATTCTAATCTATGCACTTTAAATACCACTATTTGCGAATTGTAAGTGGAAATATGGAATATAGACATAAACTGCTCTTCAAAGAAGCCATATAGGCTTTGGGTATAATACTCTCCAGACCAGTGGTCGAAGTGGAAATTTAGAAGTGGCGATATGGAAATTTAGAAGTGGCGGTATGTAAAATGTAATGAGAATGTAAGAGAATGGAATTTTATAGTTTTACATATACACCACCACTTCGAACTCTTCTTCAGACACAATGTAAAACATTTCTGGAACACTGCCCCAAACCCCTAACCCTTTAAAAAAGAGCACAGAATACAAGTGGATCTCAAGATATGCAAAACCCTATGTGCAACATAAGGTCGCACCGGAACGCATACAAAAAAATGTTGATGTTAAAATACACGATCAACTCCTAACAGTATAATAAAAAAAATATGGATTTAAGAGTTGCAGCGCTCAAGAAAGTCTCTAGAACCAAAAAAATAAGTTAGAACAAAAATGCAGGGCTCCGAAGTCTCTCTATCTTATGACTCCTTCCACTTCACGACTCAATTGGTTTATTGCTTGAAAGGAATGGGCCGACTACCTGCTAGACAAATCCAAACGTAAATTACTCTTTAGTAAGCATGTTCACTATGTGCAGGCGGACAGGAATGGTAGCCGTCTGGCACACATGAAGAGTGCCAGTACTGTTGTGCCTCTGATTGTTGATGACATAGGTGTTCAGCACTTCGTGATGCCTGACATAGTGGTGGTCTTTCATAACTACTATAGCGAGGTGTATATATCCTGGGTGCATTACAGTGACTGGGACCATTATTTATATAGAATCTGTCTTCCCAGGTTGCCAGCTGACAGTAGACTGTATTTAGATTCTCCGTTTACACTAGATGAGGTAGATGATGCAATAATGTCCTTCCCAAATGGCAAAGCCCTAGGAATTGACGGCCTCCCAAAAGAACTATACAAATAACATAAAGCATTTTATGTTCCTAAATTACATGAGACCTTTAATAGTCTCTTTGAGTCTGGTGTCTTATCTGAAACTATGGGTGAGGCGTTAATAGTGGTACAGCCAAAAGAAAGCAGAGAGCCACTGTATCCTGAGTTATATAGGTCTATATTACTCTTGTCAACAGATGTGAAAATTCTGGCTAAAATATTGGCCCTTCAACTTAACAAAGTAATTACGGAATTGATCCCTCCAGATCAAAGAGGATTCATGCCAGGAAATTCCACCTGTTTGAATCTAAGGCACTTATTTATTCTCATGCAGGTGAATAGTCCAAGTGTCATTGAAGCAGTGAAAGTTTCCCTTGATGCTGCCAAGGCTTTCAATTTGGTTGAGTTGTCCTATTTATGGGAGAAAATGAAAAGATTTTGGATGGGTCCCATGTATATTAAGTAGACTAGGCTCCTATTGTGGCAAGGGTGAGTGTCAATGGCTATGTGTCCCATTCTCTCAAACTAGGTAGATGCACCAGGCAGGGGTACCCACTATCCCCCACGTTATATGCATTTGCCCCTGAGTGCAATAACGAGAAAAACCAGGACTTGAATCAGCCACATCTGCATTGAAGCGCTCTCGTGAAGTCCTTCCTGTACACGACATATGTTAGTCCACCCCTTCCCTTCCCTGTTCTACCTCTCAAGTTGTATGCAGTCATAAGTGTCATTTGATTTTGGACATAAAATTGTATGGAATTGCATTAGTTGGTGTAAGATCCGTTTCTGAGCATACGCAGAGCTACATCACACAAGATACGCTACTCAAATGGACGTATGTCCTAACATGAATCAGGCATACTGAAGAACAACAACACCACAAGTTTTCACTGAGCTCTGCTCTGAAAATCCTTTGTGTTTCAGCTTGTGCCATCTCCTGTTCATTGCCTCCCTTTCTTAGCAAAAACGACCAGTGCTATTTCAACTAACTGTAACAGTAGCAACAGTATTGAAACCAAGGCTGGCAAGAGGAATTCAGGGCCCCAGTACAGCAACTTCATGGGGCCCCCCTTATTGTTGAGTATGGCAAAAAATTTTGCCATAAAATTTTGTTTTCAAAAGTAGGAGTGGTCATACAGTTGAAGTCGTGGCTGTGCATCATTGGGGCGTTTCTAGCAGGTGAAAAGAGGTAGGCCATCCTCATACAGAAAACACTCTTCATTGCTGTGTACACCATTGGCAGAAGTGTGCAGTGCCCTCTCGCCTGAGTGTGACATATGTCCCAGCAGTCTTAACTTTCAGGACAGTGGGATAGTGACCTCATAGAGCCTCTAAGTTGTGCCCTCATAGTAGAGGCCCAGTTAATACTGTTGTAAATAGTCCTGCCCACAATTCATAACATACCACATAGTAGAAACCCCAGTTCATATTATACCACAGTAATACCCCCAATTAATTTTATGCACATATAAATGCCCCAATTCTAATTATGCCTCACATAAGTGCCCAAAATCACATTATGCCTCACATAAGTGCCCCCAATTCACATTCACAGGAGGAGATACAATGGTAGAGGCCCACCAGAGGGGGTGTGGCCAGCCACTAGAGAGACGTAACCAAACCACCAGAGGGGGTGTTGTAAGCCCACAAAGGACATCTGGCACCATAATGTAGTATATAAAGAATGCAGTGTCTATATAAAGAGTTCACAGACTTCCTCCAGCCCCAACACTATAATATTAGTATTCCCATTTAATAAATAAAACTATTTCCCTCCCTCCAAACAGCCCCAGCAATAGATTAATAGTATTTATATTTCATAAATATACCTATTTCCCACAACCATCACTACCACATTCAATAGCCCCCAAACTACCCCATCTTAAATTAATAGTCTCCACTATTAAATTGCCCCACCATCACCCACAAGCAAAATAGCACCCATTTATTAGCCACCACCTACCTCACACACACTTCATTGCCACAAGCCCCCTGTGTCATCACACACACATTACTGTGCTCCTTCATCATCACCACACTGTGCCTACTTATGATCACACTGCAACCTCCATGCTTCTTTCCCCTCTTTACCTAGCCCCCCTTTCATCACACTGTGCCATGCTGCTCCCCCCTTCATCACTCTATGCCATGCTGCTCCCCCTTCATCATTTTGTGCCATGCTGCTCCCCCCTCTCCTTCATCACTGTGCCATGCTGCTTCCCCCTTTCACCACACTGTGCCTTTCTCTTTCCCCTTCTTCATTACACTGTGCCTTTCTCTCCCCACTCTCCTTCATCACTGTGCCATGCTGCTTCCCCCTTTCACCACACTGTGCCTTTCTCTCCCCCCCTTCTTCATCACACTGTGCCTTTCTCTCCCCCCTCTCCTTCATCACTATGCCATGCTGCTTCCCCCTTTCACCACACTGTGCCTTTTTCTTCCCCTCTTCTTCATCACACTGTGCCTTTCTCTCCCCCCTCTCCTTCATCACTGTGCCATGCTGCTCCCCCCTTCACCACACTGTGCCTTTCTCTTCCCCTCTTCTTCATCATACTGTGCCTTTCTCTCCCCTCCTTCTTCATCTCACTGTGCATTTCTCCCCCCCTTCTTCATCACATTGTGCCTTTCTCCCCCTTCTTCATCACACTGTGCCTTTCTCCCCCCTTCTTCATCACACTGTGCCTTTCTCTCCCCCCTCTCCTTCATCACTATGCCATGCTGCTTCCCCCTTTCACCAAACTGTGCCTTTCTCTTCCCCTCTTCTTCATCATACTGTGCCTTTCTCTCCCCTCCTTCTTCATCTCACTGTGCATTTCTCCCCCCTTCTTCATCACATTGTGCCTTTCTCCCCCTTCTTCATCACACTGTGCCTTTCTCTCCCCCTTTCCTTCACCACTATGCCATGCTGCTTCCCCCCTTCACCACACTGTGCCTTTCTCTTCCCCTCTTCTTCATCATACTGTGCCTTTCTCTCCCCTCCTTCTTCATCTCACTGTGCATTTCTCCCCCCCCTTCTTCATCACATTGTGCCTTTCTCCCCCTTCTTCATCACACTGTGCCTTTCTCTCCCCCTTTCCTTCATCACTATGCCATGCTGCTTCCCCCCTTCACCACATTGTGCCTTTCTCTTCCCCTCTTCTTCATCATACTGTGCCTTTCTCTCCCCTCCTTCTTCATCACATTCTGCCTTTCTCCCCCTTCTTCATCACACTGTGCCTTTCTCCCCCCTTCTTCATCACAATGTGCCTTTCTCTCCCCCCTCTCCTTCATCACTATGCCATGCTGCTTCCCCCTTTCACCAAACTGTGCCTTTCTCTTCCACTCTTCTTCATCATACTGTGCCTTTCTCTCCCCTCCTTCTTCATCACATTGTGCCTTTCTCTCCCCTCCTTCTTCATCACATTGTGCCTTTCTCCCCCCCTTCTTCATCACACTGTGCCTTTCCCCCCTTTCTTCAACACACTGTGCCTTTCTCTCCCTCCCTTCTTCATCACACTGTGCCTTTCCCCCCTTCTTCATCACACTGCGCCTTTCTCTCCCTCCCTTCTTCATCACACTGTGCCTTTTTTCCCCCCTTCTTCAGCACACTGTGCCCCCCCCCCGCTTTCTTCATCACTGGTTGCCTTTCTGCTTTCCTCCCCTTGCCTCTGTTCCTTCTTTACTTAACTTTGTATTAGCTTCTTTCATCTCTATTCTTTTCTTCTCTTCTGTCTTCTTGCAGGGTCCTCTCTGCGCGGCTCCTCACTGAATTTTGGGCGTGACTTGATGATGTCACACCCGACATTCTGTGCGAATGGAGCAGGAAGGAGGGAAAATGGATGCCAGCACTGCGATCATGTGAGTATTTGTATTTTTTTGTTTTTTGTTTTTAAGTACCCTGCTCCTCCCACCAACGAAGGGGGCAGAGCCCTCTACAAAAAAAACGACAAAAGAAAACACAATTAGGTTTAAATAAAACAAATTTAAAAAAAAACATCGGCAGTGAGGGCCTGGGCCCCCTGGCATGTCCGGGCCTGGGTAATTATTAACCCCCCCTCTCGGCTGCCCTGATTAAAACTACATCCTTTACTTCAATTAGGATTATCATAACATTGCTTAGTTAATTACTCAACTATTACAAAATTTAAACACCACTATTGTTTCCATATAATGTATATAGTAAATTCCCTATAATGGTACATCATTAAAAAAAGAAACTCATGTTTTTGCTAGTCATCCTAACACAAGTGAAAATTAGCTTCTAACACTTGGCTTATTGAAATGAGCTAATTTAACTTGACCTCTCATTTCAGTAAGAGAATATCTGCACAAGAGATTTTGGGAGTATGACTGAGAGCTTATATAACCGCAGCATTGCACATCAACGTATTATTCTCATATCAAAATGTTGACTGCCCAATAATAAATCAGTCTTGGACCGGTAAGGACATTTTTTAAGGGAAATTACAAGATTCATTAAATGTAAACAAAAGTGGTTATTTTATATTTCATGATAGTTGCATTGACGTACATTATTGTACCTGTAACAAAAAATACAAAATGTAATGAAAAATAGCATACCATTATTACCAACAAAAGACAACACAACATCTACTTTATTATGTGTAGTATACACCACATATCACCAGTGTAATATAGTATTGTCTCTTATTGACTGGTTTGTCTTCAGGACTTATTGTAAACATGTTGATTTGTAAATATGATTCAGGATACAGAAAACAGTTTGAAATTGGAAATGTAATGATACATTTTACTGAAGTCTTGAATGTAATCCTAAACAAAACACAAAGTGGCTGCTGCTGAGTTTGAACGCATTTACGTATAAAAATGCAGACATAAAATACGTTCACAAAAAAGCGCAATTGTGGTAATGTGCAAAATTTGACTAAGGACAAAACGCATGCAGCTCTGCACTAGTAGCATTTGCGGAAAGTTTATGTCAGTCGTACATCAGATACACTTACATCCAATTTTTTAAACTTTTGTTTCGAAAGCAAAATTTGCATTCTCTATTAGGTTGTAATAATAAAAAAGCTCTGAAATGCAGCAGGTATAACTCTCCTCAGAATAATCATCAATCAGAAGCAGCTAGCTTATGCTGGCAACTGGGTCATCACCATCAGATTGTGCGAGTCTGCAAGAACGCAAACATACCCTACTATACGCGGCCTACTTAACACTGCCCCTTCCCTTCACCATACTACCTATCCAGTCGCAAGCAGCAAGTGTCAGATGCAAGCTAATCTACTGTACATATGCCCATATGTGCGCAGATTCTTTTGTGGGCATGAGCAGTACAAATTTGAGAATCTTGCCCTACTCAAACAAGCAAACGTGCAAATCAGCATGAGGCCAAAAATGTTTTTCTTTTTATATTGCATCTAGGCTAACTATAAGAGCATAGCACTTGAAACAAAATTAGCTCCATTCCTACAGATTAGGCTACAAATTCAGCCTACTGGAGAAGATGCTGTGGTCTATTTTTATTTGTTCTAATCAACAATGCTTAGCTTATAAAACTGTCACATAACCTTAAAATGTCAATCACATTAATGGTCTTCCCTGCTGGAATATTTTGTATTTTAAACCTAAAATGTCAATTACGTTGATGGGATTCCCTGCTTGAATACTTTGTATTTTTATCAAGAAAAAAAGGGGGGCTTAGTGGGCAGTGAAACCTTTTTTATGACAATATCTACAAGAATATGCTCCATCTATTTTGATTATTTTCCCATTCATGATACTGCATAGTGAAAGGTTCATATTTAAGGATAATTGGGCAAGGACCATTGCAATATCTCCACCAGATGATCTGAGTCTTAGGGGTATATATACTAAACTGTGGGTTTGAAAAAGTGGAGATGTTGCCTATAGCAACCAATCTCATTCTAGCTGTCATTTTGTAGAATGTACTACATAAATGATAACTAGGATCTGGTTGCTATAGGCAACATCTCCCCTTTTTAAACCCACAGATTAGTAAATATACCCCTTAAATTAAAGCATTAGGGGCTCATTTGCAGGTAGGTGCATAAGCACTTAGAATGTATATATGGAAAAAAACGCAGATAAAAAATTGTATTATGAGCATAGATTGAGTTGGACGCATCTCAGAATGTGTCTCGCTTGAAAACAGAAGCATTTGCTCCAGGCGTACGTGAGGCACAATAAGTGTGTATACTTATGTTACATTTTCAATATAACATGTAATTAAATACAAACACAAATGTAAAGTACAAATGAAATTATATACAAGCATCTGTTGTTTTCCCCTTTAAAAAATGAATGGGAATCTTCTTTCCTAAGAGAGTCCTGATGGAAATGTTGCTGATAGTTATCATCATCATTGTATATCATTGCACCAACCCACCAGCACCAGCAGCCCTCTCCTAAAAGGCTTTTCTGCCGATGTGTGCATTTCTAATTGAGTCGCAATTACGTGAGCATGACCTTACTATGCTGGGCCTACACTTGCATGCCTTTGCACGCCCCTTATTGTCCTCATTCTGTTTCTCCAGACATAAGAAGATGCAAGCCAATGATGAAGAAAAAACTATATAGGTGCACATAAAAAGTGAGGAAATGCAAAACACATCCAAAAGTCCTTTTCTGAGCATGTACAGAGCAAGTTCATGCAAGATATGGCATGCAACACGAATTAGGTCCGAAGATGAATTAGACCCTTCGTGTCCGATTCATGACGGCACATATTCGTAGCACAACCCATGTTTAGTATTATATGCACGTACTTAGGCTTTGTGTACTCCCAAATTTATCAAGGCACGGATCTCAAGATACGTGGGCTTTTGAAATCTGGGCAGGTCTGCTGTACTCTGTTACATTGCATGATAGGTATAATACATATGTGTATTGTTCTTTTTTCCATTAAATACATTTATTAGGATGTTGTTAATATATATTGATTATAAAATACATTATTTATAGTTGCTCGTGATTGCTAACACATGTTATTGCATGTGTACAAAACTTCCATCACTACTAATCAGCACTTAGACTAGTCCTTTAGCTGGAGCAAGAGATACGGCAGAAAAACAAGTAACTTTGAGACAGCCAGAGCTTAACTCAGGCGTGCCTGTGTAAGCTTGAGTTTGACAC
This sequence comes from Mixophyes fleayi, assembly GCF_038048845.1. Classification (NCBI taxonomy): domain Eukaryota; kingdom Metazoa; phylum Chordata; class Amphibia; order Anura; family Limnodynastidae; genus Mixophyes; species Mixophyes fleayi. The sequence goes on from NC_134402.1 coordinate 290,357,377, forward strand.
GCCCCTACGGGAAATTGAGTACGGCAAAATACCTCTTCCCTGCTCCATTCACTCCCAGAAATCATAGTCTGTAGTAAGTGTTCTTTGCATTCGACGACGCAGTGGACAGGGCTGCATCCACGGATGTACCTCCCGGTTCTGGGCATGTGCAGAGTGATTTTGCATACAGTACGCTCAAATTCAGCAGATACGTGCCTTGATGATTCAGGCCCTTAGTGTCTAAATTTTAAAAGTATGTATCATGCAAAAATAAGAATTAGTGTTAATTTATATTGTTAGTCATGAAGTTATAATCTGAGTAATAATGTAAAAAATATAATGAAAGGGAAATTAGATGAAAACTTGTAACATTTAAAACAATAATAATAATATATTGCAATTCTTGTGTTATATGTAATAGTTTACCTTGAAAGGTAAACTCTAAGAACACTTTTAGACATTGTGTTATGACCAATATTGTTCTGTTTGTGCCCTACAGAATACATGTGCCTATGTTACTAATGCCACTGATAGCTGTCCTTGGTGCTGACTGAATCTTGTAAATGCATAAGAGGGGAATTTGTCAGGGGATTATTAACATAATCTTTTTATATATATATATATATATATATATATATATATATATATATATATATATATATATATTATAAAACATGTACACTTTAATAGCTTTTTTCTGCTTATTCTGTACTGCTGTATTGTTTTAGCACGTTTTTCAAACCTCTATGTTCTTAGGAGAAGTTCATACTAAGATCAGGTGAGTGAATGTGTTATTGGATATTACTTTATCTCATAGGCTGTTGTTACTAAATAAAAATTAGGAATAAAAAAACTGAAATTATCTGAATATGTTCAGCATGCTGTCCCTTTCTGGGGAGTTGACATTTAAAAATATATAGGTAGTTAAAGGTCGCTTGTCTACATTGCACTATCCCGGAAACACGTTGAGAACTAGAGAACTACTGTGGAATTATTTGAGCCACTCCAGGGCCCCCGGCAGGGCCGTATTAACCCGAGGTCTAACTGGGCTATAGCCCAGGGGCCTCGGGCATCCAGGGGGCCCTTCAAAGTCCGCAGCAGCATTATTGATCGGTCCAGCCCGATCAATGCTGCTGAGCACAGTCAGTCCAGTCCTCCGTCCCCGGCGCTCAGTACTCTGCTTACTGAGGAGATCTCGCAAGTGAACTGTGGGAATGCAGGCCGAGAGTGATGCTTCTGACTTACAACTTCTTATACAGATAAGCTGATTTTACCTGTGACATTGTGAGTGCATTTATGTATGTTATTAAAGTGTATAATTGTTTGGAAATACTACACCATACATATATATCTTTGCTTTGTTTGAAAGTGATAAAGAATATCAAAGTTGACCGAACAACATTGAAAGATACAGATAAGCAAGTTTTACGTTCTATTTGGTACGCACAGATACCTGTGGAGTGCATGGTGTGCACTATAGTCACTGCTACTGCATAATTGGTCTCTATTTGTTTTTATGAGACAACAAGAAATCTCCAAAGAATCTCAAGTATACCCGAGGGATTGTTCACTTGATATATACTGTACCTATACCTACAATCATCTGGTACGTACATTAGCTAACATTTTTTGACTGGAATAAAGGTGTTTTAACAATACTGCATTATAAGGCGCTTATCCCCTCCTTCCCCTTTTTTTCATGTAGATTTCCGGACTAACCATCTGGCATTTCGAATAAGGCAGCCGCCTGTACATTAATATAATATTTAAACACTTTACAGACCTTGTACCGGATTAATGAGTAAAGCGCTACCTTGTATTTATTTCTGTGTACACATACTATATTAACCTATTCATTAAAACTAGGGATGAGCGCACTCGGATTTCTGAAATCCGAGCCCACCCGAACGTTGCGGATCCGAGTCGGATCCGAGACAGATCCGGGTATTGGCGCCAAATTCAAAAGTGAAACTGAGGCTCTGACTCATAATCCCGTTGTCGGATCTCGCGATACTCGGATCCTATAAATTCCCCGCTAGTCGCCGCCATCTTCACTCGGGCATTGATCAGGGTAGAGGGAGGGTGTGTTAGGTGGTCCTCTGTGCTGTTTAGTTCTGTGCTGTTTAGTTCTGTGCTGTTTAGTTCTGTGCTGTTTAGTGCTGTGCTGTGCTGTGCTGTGCTGTGCTGTGCTGTGTTCTGCAGTATCAGTCCAGTGGTGCTGTGTGCTGTGCTCTGTCCTTCTGAGGTCAGTGGTGCTGCTGGGTCCTGTGCTGTGTCCTGTTCAGTCCAGTGGTGCTGTGTCCTGTGCTCTGTGCTTCTAAGGGCATAGTTATTTCCCCAATATTCCCCTGTGTTTAAAAAAATAAAAAAAAGTTTTTTTAAAAAATACCAAAAACTACTTTAATATTTTTTAATTACCACAAAATTTTCACAACCAATCCTGCAGTATAAGCCCATTGGTACTGCAATATTACCAAGTTCACACATTCAGCAGTAAAAGTCCAGTGGTACTGCAATATTACAAAGTTTACACATTCTGCAGTATCAGTCCAGTGGTGCTGTGTCCTGTGCTCTGTCCTGCTGAGTTCCGTAGTGCTGCTGGGTCCTGTGCCGTGTCCTGTTCAGTCCAGTGGTGCTGTGTCCTGTGCTCTGTGCTTCTAAGGGCATAGTTATTTCCCCACTATTCCCAAGTTTTTTAAAAATAAAAAAAAAGTAAAAAAAAATAAAAAATTAAAAAAAAAATAAATATATAATAATTATAACCAAATTTGCAAAACCAATCCAGCAGTATAAGTCCATTGGTACTGCAATATTACCAAGTTCACACATTCTGCAGTATCTTGTGCTACATATAATGGAGACCAAAAATTTGGAGGATAAAGTAGGGAAAGATCAAGACCCACTTCCTCCTAATGCTGAAGCTGCTGCCACTAGTCATGACATAGACGATGAAATGCCATCAACGTCGTCTTCCAAGCCCGATGCCCAATCTCGTAGTACCGGGCATGTAAAATCCAAAAAGCCCAAGTTAAGAAAAAGTAGCAAAAAGAGAAACTTAAAATCATCTGAGGAGAAACGTAAAGTTGCCAATATGCCATTTACGACACGGAGTGGCAAGGAACGGCTTAGGCCCTGGCCCGTGTTCATGACTAGTGGTTCAGCTTCACCCACGGATCTTAGCCCTCCTCCTCCTCCCCCCCCTCTACAAAAAATTGAAGAGAGTTATGCTGTCAGCAACAAAACAGCAAACAACTCTGCCTTCTAAAGAGAAATTATCACAAATCCCCAAGGCGAGTCCAAGGGTGTTGGTGGTTGTCAAGCCTGACCTTCCCATCACTGTACGGGAAGAGGTGGCTCGGGAGGAGGCTATTGATGATGTAGCTGGCGCTGTGGAGGAACTTGATGATGAGGATGGTGATGTGGTTATTGTAAATGAGGCACCAGGGGGGGAAACAGCTGATGTCCATGGGATGAAAAAGCCCATCGTCATGCCTGGTCAGAAGACCAAAAAATGCACCTCTTCGGTCTGGAGTTATTTTTATCCAAATCCAGACAACCAATGTATGGCAATATGTAGCTTATGTAAAGCTCAAATAAGCAGGGGTAAGGATCTTGCCCACCTAGGAACATCCTCCCTTATACGTCACCTGAATAACCTTCATAGTTCAGTGGTTAGTTCAGGAACTGGGGCTAGGACCCTCATCGGTACAGGGACACCTAAATCCCGTGCTCCAGTTGGATACACACCAGCAACACCCTCCTCGTCAACTTCCTCCACAATCTCCATCAGATTCAGTCCTGCAGCCCAAGTCAGCAGCCAGACTGAGTCCTCCTCAATACGGGATTCATCCGAGGAATCCTGCAGCGGTACGCCTACTACTGCCACTGCTGCTGTTGCTGCTGTTAGTCGGTCATCTTCCCAGAGGGGAAGTCGTAAGACCGCTAAGTCTTTCACCAAACAATTGACCGTCCAACAGTCGTTTGCCATGACCACCAAATACGATAGTAGTCACCCTATTGCAAAGCGTATAACTGCGGCTGTAACTGCAATGTTGGTGTTAGACGTGCGCCCGGTGTCCGCCATCAGTGGAGTGGGATTTAGAGGGTTGATGGAGGTATTGTGTCCCCGGTACCAAATCCCCTCGAGATTCCACTTCACTAGGCAGGCGATACCAAAAATGTACAGAGAAGTACGATCAAGTGTCCTCAGTGCTCTTAAAAATGCGGTTGTACCCACTGTCCACTTAACCACGGACATGTGGACAAGTGGTTCTGGGCAAACGAAGGACTATATGACTGTGACAGCCCACTGGGTAGATGCATCCCCTTCCGCAGCAACAGCAACAGCTGCATCAGTAGCAGCATCTACAAAATGGCTGCTCATGCAAAGGCAGGCAACATTGTGCATTACAGGCTTTAATAAGAGGCACAACGCTGACAACATATTAGAGAAAATGAGGGAAATTATCTCCCAGTGGCTTACCCCACTTAGACTCTCATGGGGATTTGTGGTGTCAGACAATGCCAGTAACATTGTGCGGGCATTAAATATGGGCAATTTCCAGCACGTCCCATGTTTTGCCCACACCATTAATTTGGTGGTGCAGCATTACCTCAAGAGTGACAGGGGTGTGCAGGAGATGCTTGCGGTGGCCCGCAAAATTGCTGGACACTTTCGGCATTCAGCCAGTGCCTACCGCAGACTAGAGGCACATCAAAAAAGCTTGAACCTGCCCTGCCATCACCTCAAACAAGAGGTTGTGACGCGCTGGAACTCCACCCTCTATATGCTGCAGAGGATGGAGGAGCAGCAAAAGGCCATTCAGGCCTACACAGCCACCTACGACATAGGCAAAGGAGTGGGGATGCGCCTGAGTCAAGCGCAGTGGAGACTGATTTCCGTGTTGTGCAAGGTTCTGCAGCCATTTGAACTTGCCACACGAGAAGTCAGTTCCGACACTGCCAGCTTGAGTCAGGTCATTCCCCTGATCAGGCTGTTGCAGAAGCAGCTGGAGAAAGTGAGGGAGGAGCTGGTAAGCCATTGCGATTACAGCAAGCATGTAGCTCTTGTGGATGTAGCCCTTCGTACGCTTTGCCAGGATCCGAGGGTGGTCACTCTTTTAAAGTCAGAGGAATACATTCTGGCCACCGTGCTCGATCCTCGGTTTAAAGCGTATGTTGTGTCTCTGTTTCCGGCGGACACAAATCTACAGCGGTGCAAAGACCTGCTGGTCAGGAGATTGTCCTCTGAAGAGGACCGTGACATGCCAACAGCTCCACCCTCATTTTCTTCCACATCTATGGCTGCGAGGAAAAAGCTCAGTTTTCCCAAAAGAGGCACTGGCGGGGATGCTGATAACATCTGGTCCGGACTGAAGGACCTGCCAACCATTGCAGACATGTCTACTCTCGCTGCATTGGATGCTGTCACAATAGAAAAAATTGTGGATGATTACTTTGCTGACACCATCCAAGTAGACATGTCAGACAGTCCATATTGTTACTGGCAGGAAAAAAAGGCAGTTTGGAAGCCCCTGTACAAACTGGCTCTATTTTACCTGAGTTGTCCCCCCTCCAGTGTGTACTCGGAAAGAGTTTTTAGTGCAGCGGGGAACCTGGTCAGTGAGCGGCGAAGGAGGTTGCTTCCTCACAACGTTGAAAAAATGATGTTTATAAAAATGAATAATCAATTCCTCAATGAAGTACAGCACTGCCCTCCAGATACTACAGAGGGACCTGTGGTTGTGGAGTCCAGCGGGGACGAATTGATAATGTGTGATGAGGAGGTAGTACACACTGTAGGGGGAGAGGAATCAGAGGTTGAGGATGAGGACGACATCTTGCCTCAGTAGAGCCTGTTTAGTCTGTACAGGGAGAGATGAATAGCTTTTTTGGTGTGGGGGCCCAAACAAACCAATCATTTCAGTCAAAGTTGTTTGGTAGGCCCTGTCGCTGAAATGATTGGTTTGTTAAAGTGTGCATGTCCTATTTCAACAACAGACCTCTCAACTGCAGCTCATCCCTCCTCTGCGGGGATAATGTCTCCTGTGCTCTGACACGTCACTCTGTGTACTCTCAGCCTCAGGATCTAACACTACAGCTACCATGCCTCTTGTAGCAGCCCTCACTCCAGGGCCTCTTCCATGTGCAGTGTCCCCCTCTCTCTTGGGTTCACTATAGTGGCATGGAGTTCTCCCCCTCATCCAGGGCACACATTCCTTGCCCTGGCTCAGTCACCACGCTCAGACTTCCAGGCAATGCTGGGGGAGCCTGGGAGCTTCCACCCCAGGTCCCCAGCTACAACTCTCCTCTCCTGTGTCTTCTCTCTCTTTCTGACACTTTAAAGATCGTGCCTTTAAATGAAAAAGTCAGTCTTCATTGCACGACTATGTGCAAGTGCAACAGGGACATTTTTTTGGGTTTACAAAGTCAAACAATAACACAACGACCCTGTCTGTCTGGGGTCTGTCAATGACGAATTGTCTGGAGCATGTTTGGAGGAGGTATTGTGGCCCCGGTATCAAATTGGGTACCGGGGCCACCCCACTATGCAGTCCAGATACTTGTTTGGTGGAATTCCGACACGTGGAGGGTTTTTAAATTATATTGTGGCCTCGGTACCAAATTGTGTACCGGGGCCACCGCACTACGCAGTCAAGATACTTGTTTGGTGGAATTCAGACCAGTTGAGGGTTTTATTATTATATTGTGTGGACCACTCTATCTATACCACACTACAACTCTATACCACTCTATTTCCTACTTTAATTCTATTTAATTCTATTTCCTACTTTAATTCTATTACTAATTAATTACCATAAAGAGGAACAAAAAAAACCAATTTTACCAAAAGTATAATATGACTTAGACTTACAAACACTACACTTTAAAGATCGTGCCTTTAAATGAAAAAGTCAGTCTTCATTGCACGACTATGTGCAACAGGGACATTTTTTTGGGTTTACAAAGTCAAACAATAACACTACGACCCTGTCTGTCTGGGGTCTGTCAATGACGAATTGTCTGGAGCATGTTTGGAGGAGGTATTGTGGCCCCGGTATCAAATTGGGTACCGGGGCCACCCCACTATGCAGTCCAGATACTTGTTTGGTGGAATTCCGACACGTGGAGGGTTTTTAAATTATATTGTGGCCTCGGTACCAAATTGTGTACCGGGGCCACCACACTACGCAGTCAAGATAGATAGATGCGTATTGCGTATCATAGATAAAGTACATTCAGTGGTGTGGGGCAAATTGAAAAATATTCCAAATGCACTGACATTATCAAAAACAAGAGGTTGTCACACGCTAAAACTCTAACATGTATATGATGGAGAGGATGGAGGAGCAGCCGTATGTGTAGTGTAATGCAGATCTGTTGAAGGTTTTTTATATATTTTATTGTGGTGCCCAGTGCCCACTCCTCTACGCAGTCCAGATACATTTATTGGTGCGAATCATAAAAGTTCAGGGTTTTTAATATATATTGTGGTGACCCACTCCTCTACGCAGTCCAGGTACATTTATTGGTGCGAATCATAAAAGTTCAGGGTTTTTAATATATATTGTGGTGACCCACTCCTCTACGCAGTCCAGGTACATTTATTGGTGCGAATCATAAAAGTTCAGGGTTTTTAATAGATATTGTGGTGACCCACTCCTCTACGCAGTCCAGGTACAATTATTGGTGCGAATCATAAAAGTTCAGGGTTTTTAAGATATTGTGGTGACCCACTCCTCTACGCAGTCCAGGTACAATTATTGGTGCGAATCATAAAAGTTCAGGGTTTTTAAGATATTGTGGTGACCCACTCCTCTACGCAGTCCAGGTACAATTATTGGTGCGAATCATAAAAGTTCAGGGTTTTTAAGATATTGTGGTGACCCACTCCTCTACGCAGTCCAGGTACAATTATTGGTGCGAATCATAAAAGTTCAGGGTTTTTAAGATATTGTGGTGACCCACTCCTCTACGCAGTCCAGGTACAATTATTGGTGCGAATCATAAAAGTTCAGGGTTTTTAATATATATTGTGGTGACCCACTCCTCTACGCAGTCCAGAAAGATACCTTGTTGCAACGTTTTGGACTAATAACTATATTGTGAGGTGTTCACAATACACTGTAAATTAGTGGAAATGCTTGTTATTGAATGTTATTGAGGTTAATAATAGCCTAGGAGTGAAAATAAGCCCAAAAACTTGATTTTTAAACTTTTTATGTTTTTTTCAAAAAAAATCCGAATCCAATACCTTAAATCCGAACCGAGACCTTTCGTCAAGTGTTTTGCGAGACAAATCCGAACCTCAAAAATAACGAAAATCCGGATCCAAAACACAAAACACGAGACCTCAAAAGTCGCCGGTGCACATCCCTAATTAAAACAAATACCCTCCATTATATAAACTCTCATTTCACATCTATACTCTCTTTACACATACTTATAGCAGAACTGTCCGCCCTACCATTGCATATATCACTGTATGTCAGTTTATTTCTGCAGTATCAAAGGAAATATCCCCCTTCAGAATATTCTATTGTCTAGGAAGAATTGTTTTATTTTCTTAACCATTGGATACTAGACATGCATTTTTCTGGACAGTAGATACAATTGTATCAGTGGGTCTCTTGTTGTATCCAAGGGCAATGAAAACTAATTTTCCTGGACAATAAATTTCTCTGAAACTGGTTTTCCCCTTTAAGGTTTTGTTTATGTCAGACACGCTGACTGGTATGTATTTATTTATTGTATTTATGAATCACATACCTACTGCAAAACAGCCTTTTGTTATTATTTTATTTTATATTTTTGGTGGTGGTGACAATACTGCAAGTATTGCTTTTAGAAATAAAAAATCACTTCAACAATGTTTTTTTTAATGCTTTAATGTTGCAGCATCTATTTCTAAATAAGTGTCATTGTATACTCCAACTAACGTTATATTTTATCAATAATAATGCTTCTGATTTTATCACCATTATGCTGATTTGGATATTTCAATGTAGACTGCTTTAAAAAAAAAAAAAAAAGTGTTGTATTTTCAAAAAAGAAAAAACAAATAAACATAAACATTAAGCAAAAATCTATACGAAACATGCACTTCGTAGTAAGATATATTACTGATGTTATCAGGGGAATATATGCTATCAATTACATTCATACAAAGTTTTTTTCTAATGTGTCACTGTGACTCAAATGCTTTGTCTTCTGTGCTATATAATAACACATAGAACTTCTACTATTGATACGCTATTAAAACAACTTTGCACCTCTCCTCTGGATTTTGTAGTGGATTTCTAACCCAAGAACAATCTACTTACTTAGCATTCACACCTGACATACATATAGACCATGAAAAGAAAAGATATATCAGTGTTGCAAAAACAACAACAAAATAACAAACCTTCCCCAAGCTCATGAAAATGATGAACTAAGAAGCATGTGCTGTCTTGCACTGGGTGGGGGCAAATAAAAATTACAGATATTTTTTTTTCTGGGCTAAAATGCACCACTTTAAGACTCAGCTTACTGTCAATTGTGGAATGTCACAAGCATGTCTGTAGTAGATGTCTTCTTTCCACCAGAGTAATTACATTTGCTCAGTAATGCAAGCTAGTTTACGTCTTTTTTGTACACAGTTGCCCACCCTTGTTGTATATTCCTGCTAATCATCCCAATAACTCCTGCTTAGCAGTACATCATGACATGCTCTCTGCTTCACAAATTTTTGTTAGATGAAATTAGGTCACAGCTCTAAACCTCAATTTGTTTCATGCAAGGAACCTCATGTATATTTCACTCATCTGTCGTACTATTTATGCCCTTCCTGTTCCCAGTTGTTCTTTGCTTTGTTGAATAATATGTGCGATGCCAAGAAAACTATGTTTTCAAATTAAAAAGAAACTCAATTTAACACTCATTTCCTAGCACGGCACTGTAGGTTTTTCCCCCTCCGACCTGCTGACACTATGTGCATAACAGACAAAATATTGAAGATGCTGAGAACCAATCTTTCTTTTATTAGAAGAGATTTTCTTTTTTTTTTATCTATGCAGTTTGCTGTTCCCCTCAGGTTTTCTCCTATAAACCAATTTTAATGGAGAAACATTGAGATTTTTCAGACATGTTTCAGCTAGTGTGATAATGACTCATTAAAGCAGAAAGAACCTCGAAGGAGAACAAAGAGCTGCATATGCAAAAGCGATAAAAATAAAACAAATCAGTGAAATATAGATTGTTTGATTTCTGAAGGGAGATATATGGAGAAACCGTTTCCTATTATTTTCTGCAATGGAAATAACGTAAATTGACAGTGACTCTGCCCTTGAAAGACTGCCAGTGAATATGGAACAATGTTAAAAACAGAGAATTGAAATGCAGACATCAAGTGGATAAAAGAGTGTGTATACTTACATCACAGACATAGCATTTTATTTACTTGGTTAAAAAAGTAGACACAATTTGATGTAAACCACAGTGATCAAAAGAATGACAAACTTGGTGGATGCATGTTTGCAAAAAAAAAAAAAAAAATGGCATTTGAGGAATGACACACAATACATTCTCAGCACACTACACAATGTAATAGTGTGGTTTTATGGTATGTCCTTGCTGTGTGGAATGTCACAATACTACACCTGTATAGCTCTCTGTCTAAAGTTCATTTCTTTTTTATTCGTAGTCTGATCTGTAAGGCTGCGTTTTCTTGGTAAATAGGCTCAATTGAACAATATAAGGTTTGGCGAGATGCTTTAATTTGATTGTTTTTCTGAGAATAAAAAGGAAAATAAGGTAAAAAGAAAAGAAGCAAAACATAGGACCTTGACCTTGACCCAATAAAAAAATACACAAAGCCTTTATAATACAAGTGAAAGACTAAAGCAGTGTGTAACATAAAAACACATTATGAGCCTCATTTATAGTTAAATGCAAAAATGTGACTTTTGCAGATACACAAAAATATATATGTACACTTACATTTAATGGCTGTAATGTGAGTTGCAGATGGGACACGCAAAGATACGCCTCCGAAAAAGATGTTCACTTGCGTTTCCACACCTTGAATGCCCCCAACACACTTATAATAAAAGCTCAAGGTGTGGTAAACTCAAATACAGCAAAATGTGTGCACATGAGCAGTGCAGCAAATCTATAGCAAAGCAAAGACTATATATATATATATATATATATATATATATAAAAATGTATATATATATATATATATATATATATATGTATTAATACCAAGTAGATTACTGTACCCAAGTGAACAACTATGGCCACTGATTATTCTCAGAAATATGGCAACTATTTCTCTGCAACTATTAAATTATTTCAGTTAACAGAGGTGTTATGACAGCTAGATAAATTAAAATATTTACAGTGTTTCCTCTACTACTAGAAAACTTATATAAATATGTAGTTTTTTTAAATGTTCGTTTTAAAAAACAACATTATGTAAGCCTAAAGTAAACTTTTCATTAACAAATCTAGACAGATTTTCTGCAAGTACCTCAATAGTGAAATCTATGCTCTGCTGCTGTGTTCTTTCTTTAATCAAAACCACCCTCACCCCATTTATGACATAATTCCCTGGCTTTTCCCAGACACGAAGGTCCTGAGTAAAATCTCCTGGACAAACCATGTTGCAGTGTAAGGGGTGCAAAATTAGTTTATTTTTTGCACATAAAGAAAATACTGACTTTTTGTCATATTGTACACAAATACTTGATAGCTTTAATTTTACACTGAAATTTAAAGTTAATCTAGAATATGTCTTATCCCAACTATAAATCTGTCTCCACATTTTAAATTTATCTCCCCTCCAATGCAACATGGTTTTGCCCAGGTGCAAAGTTACTCCTTTTTTATGCTTTACTCTCCATAATCACTAAGGCTCTTTGTACGCAAAAGGACAGTAAAGGTAATGCACAAAAAAATCGAGCTGTCAGAGTATCCTGTATTAATTTTGTTTAAAACAGTTTGGAGTTCAATATCATTTTTAGTAGTGTTTTGCAGCTGATATATACAGCCGCAAAATATATATATATAATACAGCTGTAATGTAAATGAATGAGGTTTATCAGATGCATGGGTCATTATACAACCAGAACAGGTTAGATAGTGCTGTTTGGGTCATCATCATCATCATCGTCATCATCATAATCATCATCATCACCATCATCATCATCAGGTATCTAGAAGTAAGGAAGTACTTTGAGCCTGAGTTATTAAGGAAAGTAAGGCAAAAAAAGAAGCAAATGTTCTCTGGGACAAACCATGTTGCAATGCAAGGCGTGCAAATTAGTTTATTATTTTGCACATAAGTTACATACTTGCTTCTTTTTCATGTAGCACACAAATGCTTGATAGGTTTATTTTTACACTGAAATTTAAAGTTGATCTAGGACATGTCCTACCCCAACTATAAATCTGTCCCCACATTTTAAATTTTCCTCTCCCTCCAATGCAGTATGGTTTTGCCAAGGTGCAAAGTGACTCGGTGGGGAAAGAGTGAACAGAGTGAGTGGTTGGGAATCAGGGCCAGTATCCTGTACACAGCACTGCCCCACAACCACACAAACTTTTTTTTTCTTTTATATTATTCTTGTGTGAATGCCATTCTTTATATCGGCATTATCTAACAAATACCCAAAACTTGTAACTGTAACTTGCAATTGCTTTACAATTATATTGTACGCTCAAATTGCACACAACAGCAAGATGAGATAACTGTTGTCTATTACTCCTTTTGTATAGATATTATTTCTGTATACTTTACTTAGATTGAGCTAATGACATTGCTGTGGTGTGACAGTACATCATCTCATGTACATGAGAATGATTCATTATACATCCCTCATGACTTTTCACTTGTTACTTATCACTTATGGATCACTACTCATTGCTCATTACTTATAAGTATGTTTTATTTATAAGGTGCCACAAGGCTTCTGCAGCCCTGTACATAGTGGGATAGAACACCAATGACATAATAACATAATGCATAAGTGACAAAATGAATGCAAATAGCAAATTTAAATAATTACATAGTTACAAACCAACCATTTACATAATTATGTAAGGAAAATACTAGGAGAGAGGGCCCTGGTCATAAGAGCTTATATTCTAGAGCAGATGTATGGACACAGAGAGAGTAAAAAAGAGTGGAGGTGCAGAGTTGGGAGATTTAGGATAAGGGCTGGTAGGCTTGAATGAAAAGATGAGTTTTAAGGGCAAGTTTGAAGCCTTGGTGACAGGTGGATAGCCTAATTGGATGTAAGTGTGTTGGGAGTAGAATGGGAGTAGAGGTTTAGAGTAGAATGGGAGGTTGGGAGTAGAACGGGAGAAATCCAGAAGGTAGGAGTTACTGGCAGAGTTGGCATAGATGTGATATCATGTGGCATGTGGACGGCAGTTGGAGTAATCTCTACACTGGCTCAGCTCTTTACCCAAGCTCACTCTTTTCCTTATTCTCAAATATTACGCTTTAGATATTTCTGAATACTGTTGGCAAACGTCACAGCAGTGCTGAGGATTGACTTCATACTGAAAAACAAGGCTGTTTTAGGATCTACTAAACTACCACCTCTGTTCAATTGCTGTTTCAACATCTGTTCAGCTACCCACTGAGCTCAGTTGTGATTGCTGTTACCTCCTTTGGCTGCTGGACCCTCTGCACCCAACTGTCAGCATCCTCCTGGACCTTGTCGTGTCAGAGCAACAGAAACTGTTTACTCCATTAACCTCAGCCAGGGGGTGGTAAAGTATCCTTCACCTCTTCCATTGCCCTGCACAATTCGGATCAATTGTTCCTTTTCACTTTCTCATTACCTACCCTAACTAATACACATTTACTCACATCTCTCCATCATGCACCTACTCAATTTACAGTCTCTTCTATTTACTGTCACCATACTTTTCCCCAAACTCCTTTTCATTCTCTATCATCTTATTCCTCCCTCCCCGATTGTGAGTTCCCATTCACTACTTCCATCCTTGCTAGTCTGTACACATGAACTGTTTTGTCTCCTGCACCCACCAAACTCACCAGTCTACATAAACAGAAATAAACCTCACACCCACAAATCCTACTCACATCTCCTCTTTCCTTCCCTGTTCCTTCTCATGGCTTCTGGTGATAACTCACCTAACCCTGAGTACAATCCCCATTATTTACTCACGCTCCTCACTCCACCCCACAACCTTTCCATCCAACCTGTACCTCCAATCCTGCCAACCTTATCCACATATCTCCACTACCCTCTCTTCCCTTCTCCTGATCACTATGGAACGCCAGATCTGGTTGTAATAAACTTACATTCATCCATCTATTCATTTATAAATCCATCAACCTCCATCGCATTAGATAAACTTGGCTCTCCTTCTCTGACACTACATCCCTTGCAGTTCTCTCCTGTGGAGGTCTCTATCTCAGCCACACACCTAGACCCAGAAACAGACAAGTTGGTGGAGTAGGCATTCTCCAAGCTGCACCTTCCAGGTCATACCCTCTGGACTCTCCCTCTCATGCTCTTCTTTTGAAGTTCACATTATCCGTCTATTTTATCCTCTCCACCTTCAGGTTGCTGTCATTTATCACCCCCCAGGTCTAGTTTCCCAATTCCTTGACAACTTTGCGGCCTGGCTCACTTGTTTCCTATCCTTTGACCTGCCTACTCACACACTAGGCGATTTCAACATTCACATTGATAATCCCACTGTCTCTTCTGTCACTAAACGTCTTTCACTTACTTCCTTCTTTGGCTCTCCCAACGGACATCTTCTCCCAACCACTGTGATAGGCACACCCTTGACCTTGTCTTCTCCCGTTACTGATCCTTCTCTAGTTTCTCCAATTTAGCCTTCCCACAACCTCCTTTCCTTCAGCCTTACCTTACCTCATGCCTATCCCCCTGCACCCAAATCCACACGTACACAATGAAACTTAATTACTCTTAACCACAACCATTTATAGTTTCTGATGATCCAAACCCCAATCATGGCACACCAAACAGCACCGCTACCTGCAAAAGTGCTCCCGCACTGCAGAACGCCACAGGAGGAAATCTCGTTCCTATCCAGATTTCCTCCACTATAAATTCATCCTTTTAGCTTACAGCACTTCCCATTCAATTACCAAACAAACATTGTTCAAATCTCTAATATCCACCCAGTCTTCTAACCCACGTCGCCACCTTCAATTCACTTCTGTGCCCACCTGCACCTCCTCTCCCTTCCTCCCTCACAGCCCATTTGCAACCTATTTCAAAGACAAAATTAACACCATTCGACAAGATATTTCCTCATACCAAATTCCACTCACTCCACCCACTCTACCAACCTTTACCTACACTCCCCAATCTACCCTTAATTCATTCTCCCCAGTAACTGAAAATTAAGTCTCTGTACTCATCTTATCATCTCACCCTACAACCTGTCCCCTTGACCATATTCCCTCCCAACTTCTCCGCTCCCTCTCCTCCACTGCATGCCCACCTCTATCTCACCTCTTCATTCGGTCTCTCTCCACTGGCACATTTCCTTTCCCCTTTAAATATATGATCATTTGACCAAATCTAAATAAAAAATCTCTTGATCCAGCCAAGTGTTGGCTAACCTGTGACACTCCAGGTGTTATAAAACTACAAGTCCCAACATGCTTTGCCAATGTATAGCAGCTTATTGCTGGAAGGGTATGATGGGACTTGTAGTTTAACAACACCTGAAGTGTCACAGGTTAGACAACACTGGTCCAACCTCTCCAACTACGGCCCTATTTCTTTCCTTTCATTTGCCTCCAAACTACTTGAGCATTTAGTGTACAAGCACCTTTCTCACTTTCTCTTCTCTCATTCCATTCTCGACCCTATGCAATCAGGCTTCTGCCCTCAAGATTCCACTGAAACTTCTCTCAAGTGATTACTGATCTACTTACTGCAAAGTCTAAGAGTCATTTCTCTATACTCATTCTCCTAGACCTCTCTGCTGCTTTTGACACTGTTAATCACCCTCTTCTCCTACAAACCCCACACTCCATTGGCTTTCGTGACACAGTTCATTCCGGGTTCACTTCCTACCTATCAAACCGCTCTTCAAGTGATTCTACCTCTAGCACATCCTCCCCTCCACTCCCACTATCTATTGGAGTCCCACAAGGCTCTGTTCTTGGCCCTTTACTTTTTTCATTGTACACCTCTTCTCTTGGGTCACTAATTCGCTCATTTGGCCTCCAATACCACCTCTATGTTGATGACACCCAAATCTATATCTCTTCCATCTCTCTCCTTCTGTACTAACTTGTGTAATCAACTGTCTTTCTGCTATCTCCACATGGATGTTCCAACACTACGTAAGGCTCAACATGTCCAAAACAGAGCTTACTATCTTCCTTCCTGCCAGAGTCACCACATGCCATCAAATATCCCTCACTGTCAATAACACCACAATTCTTTCAGTCTTCCAAGTCCGCTGCTTTGGTGTTAAATGTGGTGCCGCCCTCTGCCTTATTCCTCACATCCAGATTCTCTCCCAGTTCTGTCGACTTCACCTTAAAAACATTGACAGAATACACTCTTTTCTTACTCAACATGCTACCAAAACTCTTATCCATTCTCTCATCATCTCCCATCTTGACTTTTGCAACCTCCTGCTATCGCTATCTGGCATTCCTGACACCCATCCTAAATGCTGCCGCAAGACTTATCTTCCTATCTCACCACGTCGCATCAGCTGCAACACTTTGCAAAACCCTACACTGGCTTCCTTTGTCCTCCAGAATAAAAGTCAAATTACTCACCCTTACCTACAAAACCCTCAACAACACTAACTGTCACGGTTAAATACAGGAGTACAGCTAGGAGCCACGAATATGGTGAAAACACTCTGTTTATTTGCAGAAAAGTATAAATATCAGGTAATCAAGAGTAGTAGTAAATACCAGATGCAAGCTGATGCAGGAAGTAATATGAATGTTCAGAAACCAGCAGGTACACAGCTAATGCAGGGAAGCAGGAGGTATGAACAGATTCCAAGCAGCATGTAACCAGAGGAGCAAGGCAGGAGGAAGAATCCACAGGGTGCAACAACAGGATATGACATCAATAACCAGCAATGTGTGCTGGGAGTGACAGGTATAAATAAGGAAAAAGAGACCACACCCAGGTGCATGGGATAATTAGTGAACAGAAAGGTTAACCCCTAAAGCACAAGAAATGCACAATAGCAGCACCTCTGGACATCAGAGGTACTGCTGCAAACACATAAAAAGAACAAATACAAATAATAAAGTCCAAAAGGTAGGAGCTGCCAGGCGGATCGAGACACTAACCCTGCGTGCATCTCAAATATCATATCAAAATACTCCCCCTCCTGTCCTCTTAGACCTATCTCTGACCTGCACCTTGTCTCGTCTCGGGTAACCACCTCTCACTCCCGCCTACAAGACTTCCCCTGTGCTGCTCCCCACTTATGGAATTCCCTACCACGCTCAACCAGACATTGCCACAGCCTTCAAATGTTTAGATGCTCTTTGAAAACACATCTCTTTTTTTAGAGGTGACCTTATCCTCGATAACACTTTTCACACAAATGCACCCTCACAACTGTCCCAATCTCCACTCTGAGTAGCATATGCTCCTATTTTTTTCTGCTTAGAATGTATGCTCTCTAATTAGCAGGGTTCTTCATAACCTTTGTTTTCATGCCTGCATTTATATTGTCAACCTTGTATTTTCTTGTTTTATGTATGTACGGTTTTACCTAATGTACGGCGCTGTGGAGCACTGTGGCGCCATACAAATCTACAAAGTTAATAACAATATTGGAGGTTAAAAGAGCTGATGACATCCTTGAGGGTAGATGTGGAGAGTGAGAAGAGTAGGGGGCGAAAAATGGACTCTTGGGGACACCAACAGTAGGGGGAGAGGATGATAGGTGGAAGCAGGGTTAGAGACAGAGGTAGGATGTGAACCATGCAATGAAACTGTAGAAGATGCCGATGGAGTGGAGGGTTTTCAGGAGGAGGGAGGTCAACGAAGTCGAGTGGCACAGAAAGGTCTAGAAGGATGAGTAGGGAGAAATGGCTTTTAGATTTAACAGTCAGGAGGTCATAAGTGATAACTGCTCAAGATGTTTGGAGGTGAAAGGGAGGAGGAAGATGGCTGTGGTAATTGGAGAGAGAGGCAGGGTTGTCGGAGGGTTATTTTTGAGTATGGGAAAGAAAAAGCAAGATGCCTGAATAGAGGGATAGGTTCAGAAAGTGTACTCTGTGGGAGCAAGCAACAGGAGAAAGGGATCAGGGGAGCTGAGAGGGGATAGGTGGGCAGGTGGAGCGGGGGAAGGGAGTAGAGAATGGAGAGTCTTTGTCCACAGAGATTGGGGGGGAGATGAGAGATTTGAAGTAAGACTGTTTAGATAAAGAGAGGGCAGAACTATAGGAGGAGAAAATTAATTTTCAGTTGCTTAAGTAAATTTGGGAGCACAATTTTCTCTAGAGGCATTTTGGCAGCAAAGGAACATTTTTGTGGATAGTTGGTCAGTTTAGAATGTCAAAATTGTGGTGGGGACTGATATAAGCTGATAGTGACAGACAGGGCAGCAGTCTTCAGTGCAGAAGAAAGGGTGCTAGTATAAAGGAGACAGTCTGCTCAGTGCACAAAGAATGGTGATGAGGGAGAGTAGGGAGTTCAGAGAGTAGGAGAATATGGTGGTGAAGGGGTGAGGAGATTCTATAAGAGTGGAGATGGTTGTCTGATATAGAGAAGGGGGAGTTGAAGTGAGA
Source organism: Mixophyes fleayi (assembly GCF_038048845.1). NCBI lineage: Eukaryota > Metazoa > Chordata > Amphibia > Anura > Limnodynastidae > Mixophyes > Mixophyes fleayi. Next base: position 290,376,140 of record NC_134402.1, read on the forward strand.
GGCACCACAGAAGTGGGAAAAGACTGAATCAATTGAGTGGGCACTGTTGTGGGAGGGGGAGGAAGCTCATTGAAAGAGACCAAATGAGGTCGTGAGGGGAGGCTGTGGGGCTGATGAGTGAACCACCCGGAAGGTCCAGTTGGGGAATAGCAGGACCCCTATGCTGCCACCTTGCCAACCCCAGGTCTGGGGGTGTGGGAAAAGTAAGAGGCCCCCATAGGAGAGAACAGCCTAATAGGTGATGTCAGTCATGGATAACCATGTTTTAGTCATAGCAATGTAGTTGAAGGAGAAGAGATGAAGATGCTATGGATGGTGACCAGTTTTTTGCAGACTGATCTGGAGTTCCAGAGGGTCCAAGGAATAGGAGAGATGTGTATGAGGTTCTAGGGATTGCTGATTCGCAGGTGTGGGCTGGGTTTGGAGCAAGGGGATCAATAGTGGGAGATTGGGGGAAAGAATATGTCAAAACAATACAAATAACCCTGGCGCTGGCAGATGGATCTGAGGAACTAAAACAGTTCAAAAGGACTAGGCAAATATACACCTGCAGCTGTATAGGAGCCTGTGAACTCTTCAGAAAAATAACAAGAAAACACTAAAACACAGTGCTGGTAGCAGAATGGCCTAAATCAGGGTTTCCCAAACCCAGTCCTTAGGGCTCCCCAACAGTGCAGATTTTCCATATCTCCTTGCTGGAGCACAGGTGTATTCATTACTGACTGACATATAGTAACAGATCCACAGATGGTCGTAATTATGTCACATGTGATCCAGAAAACCTGCACTGTTGGGGAGCCCTGAGGACTGGGTTTGGGAAACCCTGGCCTAAATATTAAAAAAGGGTGTGAGACCCAATCAGCCCCAATTCCCACAATATTATAATATAGTATACCTTTGATGTAAAGTGCAGATTACAAACACTTGATGAAACAGCAGCAAAGTGGAAGGTAATACATATACACGTCTATTTAGACATCCATGCTTACATTACCTCTGCAAGCAACGTTGTTCTTTGTTAATAAAACTCTTGTTTTTTATACTGTTCAAAATAATAATAATCTTCCAACATTCTTTGGATGTTGATAGTAGGATCAAGTGGAGTTACAGCAGAGTTGCCACTAATTCTAGTCAATTATTTTACAGTAGACAAGACCAGGGGCTAGATTTACTATCAGGCGTGATGCATGGCGGCTTCAAGCATCGCGGCGGTTTTCCGGCGGGTTTGCATTGCAAACAGCCGGATTTACTAATGGGCGCATTTCAGCTTCAATTTGAAGCCGCCGGCGATGTAACGGCGGGATGTAATGCTCAAAGCCGCCGGCGGCTTTGAATAGAACATGGCGCTTTTGATTTAAATGACGGCGCTTTTGTGTAAAGGTTTTTTTTTTGAAAATTACACCTGTCTCCTGGCCTGTTACTATTGGCTATTTTCAAACTCAGGAGATTTGACATCACAAGCCCTATATAAACCACTGGCCTGACACTTTTTTCTCTGATAGGGTTTAGAGGAGTTTTGTGAGAGGAGTTTGGAGGATAGTGGTTTGCTGAGAGTTGGTGAGAGTTGGAGTTTGGTGGATTGGTGGAGCGATATCTGATTGAAGTGTGAGTAGTCCTGTGGTTTTTTCCTGTTTTGTACATTTATTTTCTCATTTATTTTCTGTCTTGTATTTTTTGTATTTGACTTGTCCTTTGTCTGTGTTACTTGTGTGTGACTGTGTGGAGAGTGTGTCTGTAGGTAGTGTAGTTTGTTCTTTTTGTGTTTGTAAGTCCTTCAGTGTTTTGTGTTTTTCTGTCTTCTGGGTAAAAATGTCCAGAGATAGGAGGGGAGAACAGGCTGAGTAGAGGGAGATGGAGGTTGAGGGGTCAGAGGAGGGAGAGGGAGAGGTTGAGGAAACAGGACAGGGCAGGAAGACCAAGACAGGGAGGAATGTGCACTTCTCACATGATGAGAATTGTGTGTTGGTGCACAACATCATTCCCTGCTACGAGGTCATCCTAGGGAACCTGGCAGCCCGGACTCCTCTAAGGCGGCGTCACCAACTGTGGGGGAGAGTCTGTGAGGCCGTGAACGCGGTGGGCTCACTGAAGCGGACAGTGGCGCACTGCCGCAAGCGCTTCTCTGATATTAAGAGGAGGCTTAAAGAGAAGATGGCCCAGGAAAGGAGGTCTACAAGGCGCACGGGTGGTGGCCCCCCACTTCGTATGGAGTACACCACGTACGAGGAGGAGCTGCGCCAGATAATGCCGGCTGAAATTGTAGAGGGCATAAATGTGCAGGACACAGATTCACCCTCTTTTGGCCAAGTAGTTGGTGAGTTATTTGGTTTTTTTACCCTAAAAGTTTTTTTAAGCTGCTTTTCTCTTTTTAAAACTGCTTTTCTCTTTTTAAAACTGCTTTTCTCTTTTTAAAACTGCTTTTTTCTTTGCAAACGTTTTTTCTTATTTGTTTTGCATTTTTTTTAGTTTTTCAAAGTGTATTTTTGACTCTAATAGTTTGTAAAGGTTTTTTTTTCTCATACCAAAAAAAAAAAAAATTGCAAACACATTTGTGCAATAAACAGTATATTTGGAAATTGTTTTTTTCTGGAAAAACATTGTATGCTTTTTCTAATACATCCAGAATCGCCAGGACCGCAGTTCAGTCCCAGTCCCAGACCTACACCTCCACCTTCAGCGAGAGATTCGGGCACAGACGAGCAGGCAGGTGCGTGATTTCTGATTAGGAGAGAAATAATGGAGTTAATTGATTTTCTGTGCAAATGTTGCTGTCAATGTTTTTTTATTTTTTATTTTAATTGTTTGCAATGAGAACTTAGGGCTACTTTTTACTAAACTGATATGTTGCCTATAGAAACCCATCAGAATATACCTTTACTTTATTTATTGCATTCAACAAAATGACAGCTAAAATCTGATTGGTTGCTATAGGCAACAACTCCACTTTTTATAGCATGCGGTTTAGTCAAAATAAGCCAGCATGTACTACACAGAGGGAGTACTAAAATAGTAGTAGTTTACCCCAAAGCACGGTCTAGCAGCATTTGGCTGACTAAATGCTTATATTTGTAGGTTAAAAAGACTTTGCTTTTTTATCCCCCTCAGCCATACATAGTCCAAATGATAATGGGTATTAAAAGGATAATAAGTGCATCCTTAAGCAGGTAGCATAGGACAAGAAATCAGGAATGCAAACATTGTGAAAGAATCTGTAGTTGCTAAAGAATATTCTTTCCTATCCAGTGTTCAGAGTGCAATATACAAACATATTATATACTATATACTTACCGTCATTTTTCATACACAGGGCCCTCTTCATACCAGGCACCTCAGGCGGAGTCCCTGGAAATGTCCCCTGAGCCAGAGGATCAAACGACCATCACCCTGGTAACAGTGGATGCCCCTGTGTCTGGCCTCCAGGAAGTTTCACCTGGCCCTGCTGAACCATCACACCACCAACCTGCACCTGAAAGTATGGACCCAGCCAGAGAAATGGCGCTGTCTATTGGCGCATTCCAGCAGCAGCAAACAATGTTCATGGACAGGCAAACTCGCCACATATCCCAAATTGCGGCCCAGTTGAGGCGGATACACCGCTCCAATAGTCAACTCCCTGCTGGAATCAACCGTCTGGCAACAGCTTTAGAACAGACCAATGTGCAGCTGGCCCAAATGACTGGGGCTGTGAAGGCCTTACATTCCACAGTATGTGAGGGGAATGCCAATGTGACCCGGCTGGCAGGGCAACTACATTCAGAAATTGTAGCCCGTTTACCGGCACCTATGTCTTCAGCCACCACCAGTACCGCTAGTACGCCTAGCACATCTGTACAGAGTACTCCTCCAAGGAGAGGTGCTCGCACCAGGGGTGGGCGAGGGAGGGGAGAGAGTGGCACCAAGCATTGTGATATGCCTGCAAAAAGGCGTCGCTAGTGCAATAATTATTATTGCTTAATGTTTTCACAAGTTTGCGTAAGCATTATACGTTATTATTTATTGTGTTCTGCAATAAATGCAGTTAAATTTCTATGGTGTCAGTGTTTCTTTTCTGCTAATTAAACAAGAGTATACTGATGTTTTAAAAACTATGCACTAATTTCACTTAAACATTGACCTCTGACTGTCACATTCCAGGGATGTTCATATTTACCACATGAGGAGTACACACTATCCTGTTTTTAAAGGTTCCAATTTACAAAACATTTTAAATAAAATAAAAAAATTGCACTCACATAAAACACATTTTTGAGCAAAAAATGTTTTTCATACTATGTACTTACACGTAAAGTAGTTTGCAATTAGACGGTCTCTAATCTCCCTTCCGCCCTCTGTGCTCTGCACATCACCAGATGTGACACGGACCCCTTCTTCTTCACTGTCTACTGCAATAATCGGTGGGGTAAGTTGATGTATTGCTAGATTATGTATCAAACAGCCAGCCAGGATAATATCAGACCCCTTTTCAGGTGCATACATAGCCACCCAACCAGATTATTCTAGTAACCTGAACCTAGTTTACCAAAGTACAAAGGTACGCTATAACACACCTCTACTAGTGGGTATGTGCCTCATTGAATTTGTGCTGTGCAGATGTGTGAGGACGCAGCAGAGGAGTCATCAGCCAGAAACCCATTCTTTATTGAGTAGATTAGAATTGCTTTTACACTCTGTTAAGGGTTTTGTTGCAATATTAAAAAAAAAACAACAAATGTGGAAATCAGTAAATAAATTGCATGGTGGGAAGACACAAGAGAAAAAGAAACCAAAACAACACTGCAATTACAAGACACTGGCCTTTTAACATATACAATCCCAAAGGAAAAAACTTTGAACATGAAATGGCCCTTTTCCTTCTGTTCTGATTGACCAAATATCTGAAACAGCACACTGTTTGAACAATCTCGCCGCTCACAAGCAACGCTTTCATTTTGGTCTATTGAATGGCGGTTTTCCGGCGGCTTTATAAACCCCCTAATAGTAAATCCGGCTGTTTGTATGTTGAACATTGTTGAAACCGTCATGGCACTTTATACAGAGGCGGGTTTGGAAACATCATTTCTGGCCGTTTGGACGGCGGGTTTAGCCTTAGTAAATCCGGCGATGGCTAAACCGCCGCCAAACCCGCCGAAAGTCGGCGGGTTTACAAACACGCCTGTTAGTAAATCTAGCCCCAGATGTCAAAATGTAATGCTGAATCATCTGCATCATCAATGGGTGTCTAAGATTTTTGCTAACCACACAACAGTATATAGCACATGCAGAAAACATTGGCACACAGTGGTAGCTGAAATTTAAAGTGGTGCAAGATGGAATTGTTCTTGGTCCCTCCCACCCACCCTTATGTTGGATCTTAAAAAGGACATGCACACTTTAACAAACCAAGCACTTCAGCCACAAAAGTGCCACTCCTTGTGGCTGAAGTGCTTGGTTTGTTTGGGCCCCCACAAAACAAGGTAACAATAGGATTAAGGCACCTAAAGTAACAGTGCTGTTAATGAACTCTACTATGGCAAGATGTTGTTGTCATCATTCTTAGCCTCATCCTCACCCTCATCAGTTTGTACATCATCCTCACACATTATTAATTCATTAACACTGGAATCCACCATTACAGAAGTCTCAGTATTTTGATGTAATTGTCAGGAAAGGCCTTCCTCGTGGAACGTGAAGTTCATTTTTATGAACATCATCTTTTCCACATTTTGAGGAAGTAGCCTCCTATGCCGATCGCTGACAAGGTTCCCAGCTGTGCTGAAAACTCTTTCCGAGTACACACTAGAGGGTGGGCAGCTTAGGCAGTGCAAAGCGAGTTGGTACATGGGTCTCCAAATTCCCTTTTTTTTTCTTCCAGTATGTAAAGGGGCTGTCTGAAGTATCTATGCTGTCATGAAAATAATCCTCCACCATCCTTTGGATGTTGATAGTAGGATCAGGTGGAGTTACGGCAGAGGTATAAGGTTTTTTGGTCAATTCTTTTAGACCAGACCAGATGTCAAAATTTTGTGCTGAGTCATCTGCATCATCCCTGGGTCTCTTGGGAAAGCTAAGTTTTTTTCGAGCAACAGTTGACTGAGAAACTGAAGGGGCAGACACTGTCCTGTCACGTAACACTTGAGCTGTCATCTTGCTCACCAGGAGCTCCTTGCATCTCTTCAGATCTAGGTCAGTTGGAAACAAAGAGAAGACATAGCTCTTAAACCAAGGATCAAGCACAGTCGCCAAAATGTAGTTATCCGATTTTAAGGTTTTGATAACTCTTGGATCCTGGAAAGTGAATAAAGTACTTGATCTACAAGTCTGACATACTTAGCGTAATTGATTTGTTTAATCTCCTCCTTCAGTTTCTCAAGCTGCTTTTCCAAAAGTCTAATTAAGGGAATCACTTGACTCAAGCTAGCAGTCTCTGAACTCACTTCACAGGTGACTACTTTTAATGGTTTCAGCACCTTGCACAACACGGAAAGTATTCTCCACTGCGCTTCACTAAAATACATCTCCCCTCCTTTCCCAATGTCATGGCTTGTGGAGTAAGCGTGGATGGCTTTTTTGCTGTTCCTCCATCTGCAGAAGTATATACAAGGTGGATTTTCACCTTGTCACCACCTCTTGCTTCAGTTGGTGGCAGGGCAAATTAAATTGCTCTTGTAGCTGCTGTAATCTACACGTTGTTGCCAAATGTCAGAAATCTCCAGATATTTTACAGCCCACAGACAGCATCTCGTGCACGTCCCTGTCATTATTTAAAAAGCTCTGCACCACCAAGTTTATTGTGTGAGCAAAACAGGGAATGTGAGAGAATTCAACCAGCTATAATGCTCTCACAATATTGGTTGCATTATTAGAAATTACATATCCTGAGGAGAGTGCAAGCGGGATAAGCCATGTTGCAATGACATCCCTTAGTTTGTGTAACAGATTGTCAGCTGTATGACTCTTAGTGAAGCCGGTGATCCACAGAGTAGTCTGCCTCTGCCAAATGTGACGTACTTGGGTACATGCTGCTGCTGTTCCTGCTGGTGAAGCCGAATCACCAACCCAATGGGCTGTCACAGTCAGATAATCTTTAGTTTGCCCAGTTCTGCATGTCCACATATCTGTTGTTAAGTGTGCAGTGGGTAGAATGGCATTTTGTAGCCCAGTTAGTACATTTTTAAAAAACATTCTGGTAGAGGTGAGCAATAGCATTTCTACTGAAACGGTGTTGTGATGGAATTTGGTAACAGGAACAAAAGACCTCAAGTAGCTGTCTAAAACCAGCTGCATTAATAGTGGATATTGGACACAGATCTAATACTGGCATAGTTGTCATAGCGTCTGTGAACTGCTTTGCAACTGGGTGACAGCTTTCATACTTGCTTCCTCTTGTAAAGGATTATTTAACAGTCAATTGTTGTAAATTACTAGTAGTCTCCTTCTTGGTCTGCTTCTGGGATGAAGATTCATCCCCAGCAGCAGCAGCAGTGGGACTAACGCTCAAGAATTCTTATGAGAAATCCAGGATAATGGAGAAGTTATCTAGCCTTACCAACTTGGATGAAGAACTAACTCCGAACGCTATTGAGGATCTTGATGAGGACAGTGTTGTGGGGGTAGATTGCAGGAGTCGGAATGTAGGTAAGAGAAGGGACCTAGCTGTTGATGGACTGCTTGTTATTTTTTTTAGCATAAGATTCTGATTCTCCCAAGAGCTTGCCATGAACTCGCTTCAAATGGCGTAACATGGATGAGGTTCCTAGATGGTTAAGGTCCCTACCTCAACTAACCTCTACCTCTACTAACTGTGGCTTTAAAAATGACTAGACAACTGTTGTCAGGACAATGGCCTTCTTCTTATCACGTGCAAGAACTGCTTCCACCGGTGCAGGACTTACACAAACAACATCATCCTCATCAACATCCTCATTAGCGCCCTCACCTGCTACACAAATATTGCTCATACTGTTGCAATTCCAAAGGGGCAACCTCAATTTGTGTATCACCGGCTACACTTGGGCTATTCAGGCACACATCTTCAGAAATGCTGAAAGGGGCCTTCTTTATGGGTACACTATCAGAATGGTCAGGATTACACATAGCACTCGTGAATAGACTCTCCTCAGGGATTAGTCTCATTTCTGAATCTGAACATACATTTTCCTCTAATGCCTTACTGTTTTCTTCCAGATCTGCTTTTACACGTAAAAGTATTTGGACACCACTTTTTGAGTCCGACTGACCTTACAAGAAGATGCCTAAGTGACAGTTGCAGAACTAGCACTCATAGAGAAAGGCGAACGCCTCATTCTTTCCTCAGCCACCGCGAGTGTAGATTTTTTTTTTCTGCAGATAACTTTGCCTGGATTACAAGTCTTTTTTTCTTAACAAAGGTGAAAGGTGATTTTTTACATTTTGGTTTCCCTGAATTACAAACACTATGCCTTTTAACATAGGCTTTACCAGATGACATAGAGGGATTACTATCATCATGATTGGTGCCAGCAGCTGCTTGGTGTTCCTGCTCTTTTGTGCACTTCTGTGAATCCATTTTGATAACACCATACATTATGACTGCAAATTCAGAAGACCAAGCCTGCCAGCCCTAGTATTTGTATTTCAGCAATGACATCATCATTCAATTTGACTGCAAATTCAGAAGACCAAGCCTGCCAGCCCTAGTATTTGTATTTTAGCAATGACAATTAGCAATGGAGCAATGAAGCTCTCCTCTTTGTGTGTAACCTATATAACACGGTACACTTTGACTGTAAATTCAGAAGACCAAACCTGCCAGTGCTAGTATTTGTATTCAGCAATGACAATTAGTAAGGGAGCAATGGAGGTCTCCTCTTTGTGTGTTATCTATATAACACAGTACAATGTGACTGCAGATTTACACTAAACCTGCCAGCCCTAGTATTTTTATTTCAGCAATGACAATTGGCAATGGAGCAATGAAGCTCTCCTCTTTGTGTAACCTATATAACACCCTACACTTTGACTGAAAATTCCGAAGACCAAGCCTACCAGTGCTAGTATTTGTATTTCAGCAATGACAATTAGCAATGGAGCAATGGAGCTCTCCTCTTTGTGTGTTACTTATATAACACAGTACAGTGTGACTGCAGATTTACACCAAGCCTGCCAGCCCTAGTATTTGCATTTCAGCAATGACAATTAGCAATGGAGCTCTCCTCTTTGTGTGTAACCTGTATAACACTGTACAATTTGACTGCAAATTCAGAAGACCAAGCTTGACAGCCCTCGTATTTGTATTTCAGCAATGACAATTAGCGCTGGAGCAATGGAGCTCTCCTCTTTGTGTGTAACCTATATAACACCGTACAAAATGACTGCAAATTCAGAACACCAAGCCTGCCATCCTTAGTATTTGTATTTCAGAAATAACAATTAGCAATGGAGCTCTCCTCTTTGTGTGTAACCTATATAGCACCATAGAATTTGACTGCAAATTCAGAAGGCCAAGCCTGTCAGCCATAGTATTTCTATTTCAGCAATGAGAATTAGCAATGGAGCAATGGAGCTCTCCTCTTTGTGTGTAACCTATATAACACCGTACACTTTGACTGCAAATTCAGAAGACCAAGCCTGCCAGCGCTAGTATTTGTATTTTAGCAATGACAATTAGTAATGGAGCAATGGAGCTCTCCTCTTTGTGTGTTATCTATATAACACAGTACAATGTGCCTGCAGATTTACACCAAGCTTGCCAGCGCTAGTATTTCTATTTCAGCAATGACAATTAGCAATGGAGCAATGGAGATCTCCTGAATTTCACTGTAGACTTTGAAGAACACTGCTACCTCTCCTCTTTCTATTCTACCTATGATGCTGCCCTAAGATGCTGTGTCCCTCTGTGAAATGGTGTTGGATCACTGTGGAGGGCGGTACTTATAGAATCCAAAACTCACGAGATCCGAGATCCAACGACGTACCGATTATGTTTTGCCTTGTTTCAATTTCGAGGGCGCGCGAAAGTACTGAGCAGGCTTGGCTCGATACTCGTAGATGCTAAGTTCGGGTGTGTTCGGTTCTCGGGGAACCGAGCTTGAACATCTGTAATAAGAACCAATCCTCTGGCACTCTAGTGGTGCCAGAGGCAGCAATAAATAGAGCCTAAATGTGCCTCATTGGCCCCCAGGAAGTCGGCGGTCAGAGACGCTGACGGCCGACAGGTGAGGCGTCCTGTTGCCTAGCAATGGGATGCGAAGCCCTTAGCACATGCACGCGCAGTTTGAAGCCCTACGTGGAGCCGGAAGCGTCCCGTTGCCTAGTTGTTCAGGGAGAGTCGGGCGGCCGTCTCCGGCACTAGAGGTAGTGCAGAGACGGTGGCTGACACAAATGATGATGTTTGAATCTGTCAACTGATGATGTCCAGTCTGATTCTGCTCAGACTGGCTCTTATATGACATGTATCACAAGATATTTCACTTTTCCTATAGTGCATTCAACAGATTTCAAATTTGTTTTGAAAATAAAGTTATATTTTTTTCCCGGCCCTTTCAACTGACCACATGAATATCCCTAAATCATGCTACCCACTAGGCAAACAGGGGTTACATCAACTGTTAAAACTGTTAACTGCTTAGACCAAAAAAGGTTGTGCGCTGTTATATGAATTGGAGTCATACCTAGATGTAGTAACAATGTTTACCTATAGCACATCTAAAATATTGTATCACTGCAGTAATATCTTCATGTAACATGTGTGTTACAAATGATCAAGCTTTGCTGGGACTTTTATTCAAGTAGTAGTATTAATCAAGTGTGCAGAGATATGTCTCTAAATCTTTGAGGGTTGATCCCTTTGAAGTCTGAAGATTAATTTTCCCTTATTATCGGAAAGTGGACACACATAGAATATTAATTGGCTTAGCCGAGCGTGAAAGGTAAATTCCGTTTGAACTAAACTGTTTTTAAGTTTAGCAGTGAAATGCAAGCTATTAGTCAATTCAACCATATACCAATTGACTACCATGCTGTTTCACAAGAGCTTAATATTATTTTTTAGATTTTAATTGTACAAAAATAAATGAATCAAACTCACAGATGCATGGAAATCCAATTACAGAATGAAATGTAACACCACAAAAGCATTTCATTTCTAAATTAGAGCTAAGCCTATTTAACCCTAAGAGCCATGGTGCAATTTTAACACAACTTGTTTATTTCAAGATGTTTGAAATGGCCTAATAAATAATATTTGTATGTATGCAGTCAGTTTTATATAATTATTTAAAAGGGAACTCCACCCATTTTCGTAATTAATATCAAAATTATAATATTATTGAAATCATTGTTATGAATGTTTCTGCTGTATTATAATGGAAATACGTTGCAAATTAATGTTATTTCTAGTATATATTATCTACTTGTCTGCTGAAGATTCCTGCTGAATTGCATTAAGTAAGTTTGAAAATACACAAATCAGAGCTTTCACCCCCACCCCACCTTTTTACCCTATTCACTACAAATGAGTTTGTCAGACAGCCAACTGAGCTCTGTGACCTTTGATATAGTTTTCCCCTTAGGATCTTCTTATGACTTAGAAAGACCAGTTAAAAAATTGAGTGTTAACTTAGTGGGTAAAAACAAAAGAAAAAAGCAAAAATGTAAAGTAAACATCAAAAAAATGTTGTGGATCACTTCTATGTAAAAACACAACGGGCCTTATTCATCATGTATCTGCCGATTTTAACCGTATTGTATGCAAAATCAGTCTGCGCATGCCAAGAACCAGGAGACATGTCCATAAACGCAGCCCTTTCTGCTGCGTTTGCCAACGCAAAGAACACATACCACAGCCTACAACATTGGGGAGTGAACAGGGTGTGGAAGGAGTGTTTGGCTATAGTCAATTTACAGTAGGGGCGTGCCAAAACTCCAGCGCCCGCAGTCACATCCGAATCAAGCTTGGGCATCTCAAAGTTACTTGCTTTTCTGACGAATTTCATGCTCCAACTAAAGTTCTAGTCTAATTCTTGGTCAGTAGTGTTGACAGTCTTGTATGCATGCTATAACATAAGTTTGCAATCACATGCGACTGTAAAAATTTATTTTATGCTCAGTAGACATTGACAACATCCTATTAAATGTATTCATGGAAAAAAAAAACCAACTTTTTTTAACTGTTTTATCATTGATTTTAAAGAAGATAGAACATCAACAATAAGGACATTGAACATATAAACAATTCCAAAAATTAACACATCACAGTACAAATGATAACATCATCCTAACGTATCAGAGTAAATATTGGTTAGGTATATGAGTCAAAAAAGACATTGCATGTGCACCACGATGAACAATAACGATATTATAATGGAGTGTATAGGAATCATGAGCATCCATAAATGAGAAAAAAAGAGTCCAATTGGGTAATAGGGGATAAGGGGATATAAACAGGGGATAGTGAAGGAATGATAGTTGTTTACATCAGGGTAAGGCCAGGTTATATCAAGTGAGACCCCCAGGTAGAAGATGAATACATGTGCGGTGGATGAGGGGAAAGCAAGCATGTCTGCCAAAGATCAGAAATCACCAGGGCAGGACTCTGGTAGTCTCAGTTCAACTGTCTAAGTTTCAAAATATTCTGCTGAACAGGAGCTGTTAATGATTCAATGTACAATCCCCACTTTTTTTTTTTTTTTTTTAAATACATTTTATTAGTAACATCTTATCTTGAACAGCATTACATAGTATAAAACTCTTGAAAGGTACAATGGAAAGATGATAAATGCACATACAAAGTTAACAGTGTGTATATCACTCTTTCACATAGCTTTTACAAAACAAGTTCAGCTTCATATAAACATGGTACCATGAAGATGTTATTTTATTTTATTTTAAATTATACAAATAAGGGGGAAAAGAGAAAGAAAAAGGAGGTAGGGGGGGGGGACAGGACAAAAAGGGGGGAGGAGAGAGAACAGATTGGGAAGGTTAAGGGAAGGAAGGAGGAATTCACGCCTTTATATTTTTAGCAGAAGGTAATAGTTCAGTCTAATATTTCTGGCAATGGATAGGGTTTGACTAAAATTGGAGCAGAGGTTGGTTGCAATACGAAGCCCAAGGAGCCCCTGAGCACGCAGGTGATGTGTTCCATCTGATAAGTGTGCCAGATCCGACCACAGACCATTTGGAGCGTTGGAGAAAAAGGGTTCTTCCAGTGGGCAGCTATTTGACAGGTAGCTGCGCTGATTATATGCCGAAGAAGCTTATGGGTGTGTGTTGGAAGGTCTGAAAGAGGTAGAGGCAATAATACGTGCTTAGGATCGGAAGGCACAGGAGTATCGAGGACGGCCGTTGCTAATGCGAGAACTTCTGTCCAGAACGGGCGCAGTTTGGGATAGTCCCACCATGTGTGTATGAAGGTGCCTGTATGGCCACAGTCTCTCCAACATGTTGGACTTGTTTGAGGGTATATGATGTGAAGCCTAGAGGGAAAATAATACCATCTATGTAACAATTTAATGGCGTTTTCTTTGGTACGGACATTTATAGAACAACGAGCTGTCCACTCATAGATGTCCGCCCATTCTTCTGGATCTAGGGACGTTCCCAAATCTGCCTCCCACTGTGTCTGAAAACGGTTCTTGGTCTCCGTGGAGATGGGGAGTAAGGCATTGTATAGTGTTGAGATTAGACCTTTTGAGGATGGTCCCGATAGGCATAAATTCTCAAACACAGTGGGGGGTCTGCCAGACAACTGAGCCTTGACCTGCTGATGATAATGTCTGATTTGTAAGTATTGGTGGAACTGTCCCATCGTGAACCCACAACGCTTAATTAATTCTGAGAACTGAGGGAATGTTAGAGTCCTTGTTATGTGGTTTAGCAACAGTAATTTACCTTCCCCTGCCCATTTTGCGTACATAGAACGTGAGTGGTCTGGTATAAAGGCTGGGTTCAACCAAAAGGGTATAAGTATCTGGGGGGCGGGAGATAGAGATGCCATTCTACTACACCAAGACCAAATTGAAAGGGAGAGGGCTATTACGGGGTGAGTTCGAGAAAAGGGCTTGTCACTGTGCGGCTGAGAGCCAGAGGATAGAGCAAATTGGTGAGCCTCCTAATAGGTCTGATTCTATATCAGCCCAGACCCTAGTCCCAGGCGGAGAATGCCATTGGACACATTGAGCTAAACGTGACGCATAGTAGTAATTGCGAAGATTGGGTATGCCGAGGCCACCTGCCATGGGAGAGCGTTGTAGAATACGAGCAGAGATCCTGGATTTCTTATTTGACCAAATGAAGTGCATGATAGAAGTTTGCAGCATTTTAAAAGTAGAGGGAGGGACTTTGATGGGGAGGGTATGGAAAAGGTAAAGCAGCCTGGGGACAATCCCCACTTTTTATTGAACCGTATCACCCCTTTTCAATATCAGGAAGCATAGCTTTCCTGTCTAAATAAATAATACCTACTATTGCTGTCGGAAGTGTGCCTAAGGTTGGAGGAACTGGGGATGTCCATTGCCTATATTATTAACAGGTGACATTAATTCTATAATTTCTTTTTCCTGTGCATTCTTTGGCATTCTTTGCATTTTAACACTATATAGTATAATATAAAACATATTAAATGATGCAAGGCTATCAAGCCTGTTTTCCCCACCTCTTCTGTGTTCAATTACCTTTCCTCTATGTCCTTCCACCTCTCCCTCATGTCTCCTTTGTGTACGAACATTTTTTTTCATGTCTGCATAATATTATAATAAAAATTTCCAAAATAACTCCCTTATAACTTCCATGCTACCCTTTATCTTTCCCTGATCTGTTTCCTTTCTCTGTTTCTATGTGCCCCTATCTTCATTGCAGGTATCCCCCTCTCTCCTTCCCTACCTGCTCTCCCCTGTGGCTCACATCCTTCTTCTTTCACTCCTACCTTGCTCCTTGATCCTCTCTATCCCTGTTCCTGCTCCTATTGTTTCCTCTCACTAGTGAATTTTGCCCTTCCATCATCACAATGCAGATTCCTTCCTCACACTGTGCCCCCTCCTTCATCACATTGTGCCCTCCTTCATCACACATTTGTCCCTTCATCACTGTGCCCACTCCTTCATCACACTGTGCCCACTCATCATCACACTGTTTCCCCTCATCGTCACACTGTGCCTCCCCTTTCATCACACTGTGCCCCTTCCTTCATCACACATTTTCCCCTTCATCACACTATGCCCCTCCTTTATCACACTGTGCTCCCTCCTTCATCACACTGTGCCCCTTCCTTTATCACACTCTCCCTCCTCCTCATCATACTGTGCCCCAGCTTCATCACACTGTGCTCCTTCCAACATCACACTGTGCCTACTCCTTCTTCACACTGTGCCCCCTCCATCACACATTTGCCCCTTCATCACACTGTAACCCCTCCTTTATGACACTGTGCCCCTTCCTTTATCATATTGCGCACCCTCCTTTATCACACTGTATGATTGTGTGAACCTCTTTTCTTCTGTCTTCTACTCTTCCCCTTCTTTGTTTCTTTGGTCTTATGGCTCCTCTTTGCGTCGCTACTCACTGACAGTGTTAGGACGTGATGACATCATGGCAGTCAGTAAGAAGGGAGCAGGAATGAGGGAGGAGGGCGCCCCTCCAGATCAACTATTTTTTTTACAGGGCCAGTGGTGTAAGGAAGTGGTGGGAAGAAGTGCCTATATATCATATCATACTGGCAGATATCGCCCCACCTTGAGCAGTATATATATGTACATATATATATATATGTGTAGATATACACATATATATATATATATATATATATACACATATATATGTATATATATATATATATATATATATATATATACACATATATATGTATATATATATATATACGTGTATATATATATATATACATATATATATACATATATATGTATACATATATATGTATATATATATACATACATATATATATATATATATATATATATATATATATACATACATATATATACATATATATATACATATATATATACATACATATATATACATATATATATACATATATATATACATACATATATATACATACATATATATACATATATATATACATATATATATACATACATATATATACATATATATATACATATATATATACATACATATATATATACATATATATATATATACATACATATATACATATATATATACATATATATATATACATACATATATATACACATATATATATATATATATATATATATATATATATATATATACATATATATATATATATACATATATATGTATATATATATATATATATATATATATATATATATATATATATATATATATATACATATATATGTATATATATATATATATATATATATATATATATATTGTGGCAAGAGCCCGCTACTGCAGAAGCACACGCGTACAACTTCTTCCTTTTTATGGTTCTTTGTTGTCAGGATGGTAATAATGTTTTGACACCATATACTTGCACAGCAATTATGGAGACCCTCAACGCTTACTATACATAGTCTAGCTCTCTGTCCAGATCAGCCAGCTAGCCCAGCGTTGATCTCCCTGAACAATGAAACAAGCAGGGTTTTATACCTGACACTTCTCCCACAGGCCTATCTTGATGGACAGGTGACACACCCACCTTTTCTTTAAAAGGAAACGCCCATCCCTGGCTCTGTTTAGACTATAAGACCCACCCTGTCTGTTTGCTGAGAGGAAGCAGCTTTTAAATCACGTAAGTAAACCAATTTTAAACTACACATATGTTTTTACCTGGTTTAATCTCCACCTAGGTACATAACTGTGCCAATGTTTTACTCTACTTCCCTGCTTTCTCTGCATATTGCCAGCTAAATGCCTCCTTTTGTTACAATATATATACATATATATGTATATATACAGCTGAAATATTAAAATCACTGGCCTAATATTTTGTAGGCTCCCTTGTGCTGCCAAAATAGCTCTGTCGAGCTGAGGGTGTCCTGTGGTATCCGGCACCAAGACTTTAGAAGAAGATCCTTTAAGTTCTGTAAGTTACAAAGTTGGGCCCTGATGGATTGAACTTGTTTTTATAGCGCATCCCACAGATGCTTGATCGGATTGAGATCTGGGGAATTTGGAGGCCAAATCAACACCTTGAACTCTTTGTCATGTTCCTTAAACCATTCTTAAACAATTTTTGCCGTGCATCAGTGTGCATTATCCTGCTGAAAGAAGCCACTGCCATCAGGGAATACCATTGCCATGAAGGGAAGAACTTAGTCTGCAACAATGTTTAGGTAAGTGACATGCTCTAAGGTCCAGTTCTGGCAGCTCACATGCCCATTGTAGGCACTTTTGGCTGTAGACAGGGGTCAGCATGGGCACTCTGATCGGTCTGTGACTGCACAGCTCCATACGCAGCAAACTGCAATGCTATGTGTGTTCTCACACCTTTCTATCATAGCCTCTCTACTCTATCATTGCCAGAATTAACTTTTTCAGCAATTTGTGCTACAGTAGCTCTTCTGTGGGATTGGACCAGACTGGCTAGCCTTTACTTCCCATACACATCAATGAGTATTGGGCGCTCCTGACCCTGTCGCCCGTTCACTAAATTTCCGTCCTTGGACCACTTTTGGTAGGTACTAACCACTGTATAACGGGAGCACCCCACAAGTCCTGTCGTTTTGGAGGTGCTCTGACCCAGATATCTAGTCATCACAATTTTGCTCTTGTCAAAGTTGCTCAGATCCTTACACTTGTACATTTTTCCAGCATATCAACTGTAAGAACTGACTGTTCACTTGCTGAAAAGTAAGAATGCATTTAAAAATAGAAGTGTTAATAGTTTATTTTTATCAATTAAGAAAATGCAAAGTGAATGAACAGAGGGGAAATCTAAATCAAATCAATATTTGGCATGACCACCCTTTGCCTTCAAACAGCATCAATTCTTCTAGGTACACTTGCACAAAGTCAAGGACTTTGTAGGATTATAGTCAGGTGTATGATTGACCAAATCATGCCAGACAGGTTATAATGATCATAATTTTCATATGTCATTAACTGAAACAGAAACAGTTGTGTAGGAGTCTTAAAACTGGGTGAGGAACAGCCAAATCCCGCTGCAAAGATGAAGTTGTGGAAGACAGTTTTATGTCACAGGTTATACACCATGGCAAAACTTAGCACAGTAACAAGACACAAGGTAGTTATACTGCATCAGCAAGATCTCTCCCAGGCAAAGATTTCAAAACAGACTGAGGTTTCAAGATGTGCTGTTCAAGCTCTTTTGAATAAGCACAAAGAAATAGGCAACGTTGAGGACCATAGGCGCAGTGGATGGCCAACGAAACTTAGTGCATCAGGTGAAAGGCACATTATGATTACTTCCCTTTGAAATCGGAAGATGTCCAGGAGGGCCATCAGCTCAGAACTGGAAAAGAACTGGACCATGGTACATCCATCTACTGTTCTGAGAAGTCTGGTCAGAAGTGGTCTTCTTGGAAGAAATATGGCCAAAAAGAAATAGCTTTGACGTGGAAACAAGGCCGAGCAACTCAACTATACATGAAAATAGGAGCTCTGGACTGATGAGTCAACATTTGAAATATTTTCACTGCAACAGAAGGCAGTTTGTTCACCGAAGGGCTGGAGAGCGGTACAATAATGAATGTCTACAGGCATAGAAGCATGGTGGTGGTTCCTTTCAAGTTTGGGGCTGCAATTCAGCAAATGGAGTTGGACATTTGATCAGGATTAATGGTCTCCTCAATGCTGAGAAATACAGGCAGGTACTTTCTGATAATTCATTACCATCAGGAAACTGTCTGGTTGTCTTCAAATTTATTCTGCAGCAGGACCAAGACTCCAAACATACATCCAATGTCATTAAGAACTATATTCAGCATCAAGAAAAACAAGGAGTCCTGGAAGTGAGGATATGACCCACACAGAGCCCTGATTTCAACATCATCAAATCTGTCTGGGATTATATGAAGACACAGATGGATTTCAGCAAGCCGACACCCACAGAAGATGTGTAGTTAGTTCTCCAAGAGTTTTGGAACAACCTCCCTGCCAAGTTACTTCAAAGACTGTGTGCAGGTATACCAAGAAGAATTGATGCTGTTTTGAAGGCAAAGGGTGGTAACACGAATTATTGAGTTCACTATGCATTTTGTTAATTGATCAAAATAACCTACTAACACTTCTATTTTTGAAAGCATTCCCACTTTGCAGCAATTTTTACACACCTGCCTGAAACGTTTGCACAGTATTGTATATATATGTACATTCACATCTGAGGAATCATTATGATGATCCCTCGACCCACCTACACAAATGTTAGTCCATTTCTTAACTACTGGTCACCCTAGGATGTAAATATGTTGTTTTCTAATGTTTGCATAACTAATTATATCACGTGTATTTAGTCATTGGAATGTTTATTCACTCCTCTTGTACATGTCTAGTTCTTTGATACGGTTTGAAAATAAAAAGTAAAAAAATAAATAAAAATGGAATGACCCACTGTCTGAGCAATCTCTTCAAAAGCAAAATACAACACTTTTCACATCATGAACAGTCATATACTGAGAGATAGCCATCTCTTTGTTGCTCTTTTTAGAAGAAAAAACAATAGAGCAATGGTAATGAGCTCCTTAGTATGTTACTAAATCGGCAAATTGGAAAGTGACTGGTGACTAAGGACCGTCTCTCTCAAGAGTTCAAGTTGCATCAATTCTTTATCTTATATACATGTATAACCACAAGTAGAAAATAACAGTATTTATTATATATATTTTTCAGTGTTAGAAGGAAAAAACACAATTTAGTATGTCAATCATTCCGATTATATGTTCCCAAATTTTCATACAGTACAGCTGATTTTGCCCTGATCATATATCATCATCTTCATCACTACAGGTGATGAAATCCACTCTCTTATTTCATCCTCTCCCCCCTCAACCTGCCCCCTATCCCCTCTTATCTCCTTCGCTCCTTCTCCCCCACAGTTTGCTTTAATCTGCAGTCAGCACAGTGGTCTAGAGGTTAGCACTTCTGCCTTACAAAACTGGGGTCATGAGTTCGATTCCCGACCATGGCCATATCTGTGTGGAGTTTGTATGTTCTCCCTGTGTTTGCTTGGGTTTCCTCCGGGTGCTCCAGTTTCCTCCCACACTCCAAAAACATACTAGTAGGTTAATTGGCTGCTATCAAAATTGACCCTAGTCTGTCCGTCTTCCTCTGTCAGTGTCTGTGTGTGAGTGTGTGTCTATATTAGGAATTAAGAATTTAGACTGTAAGCTCCAATGGCACAGTGACTGATGTGAATGAGTTCTCTGTACAGCTCTGCAGAATTAGTGGCGCTATATAAATATATGATGATTATGATGATGATCTGTCACTCTCCTCTGGCATCTTACCCTCTTCCTTTAAACATCCTCTCAACTCACCCATTCTAAAAAAAACTACTCTTGACCCCACTTCACTCCCCAACTACTGCCCCATTTCTCTCCTCCCCTTTGCCTCCAAAATACTTGAGAGGCTTGTCTGCAATTGTCTTTCCACTTACCTTTCTGACCACTCCCTCTGCAATATGGTTTCCTCCTCCTTCACTCCACTGAAACTGCCCTGGCTAAAGTGCCCAACGATCTCCTCGCAGCTAAAGCCAGGGGCCATTACTCCCTTCTTATCCAACTGGACCTTTCAGCAGCATTCGATACTGTTGACCACCCCCTCCTGCATCACACCATCCTGTCCATTGGTCTCTCCGGCACCGTTCTCTTACCAACCTCTCTTTCTCTCTTTCCACCCCTGGCTCCCTCTCCCCTTCCTCCCTTCCAGTTGGGGTCCCACAGGGCTCTGTTCCTGGTCCTTTACTCTTTTTACTATACACCTCCTCCCTGGGTGAATTCATTAGCTCCTTCAGCCTCCAGTATCATTTTTATGCCGACGACACCCAATTCTACCTCTCATCTCCTGACCTTTCTCCATCTCTCCTCTCTTGGGTGTCCGCCTGCCTCTCTGCCATTTCCTCCTGGATGTGCTCCAGATTTCTAAACCTCAACATAGCTAAAATCAAACTTATTGTCTTCCGTCCACCTAGATCCTCCTCCCCCTCTGACCTCTCCATCACTGTTGAGAACTCCACTATCTCATCTGTTCCCTAACTTCGCTGCCTGAGTGACATCCTTGACTTCTCTCTCCTTTGCCCCAAACATTCATTCTCTTGCCAAATCCTACCACTTCCAGGTACGCAACATTGCTCTCCCAGGACGCCACCAAATCCCTCATCCACTCCCTGATATTATGTCGGTTGGACTACTGCAACCTTCTCCTCACTGGCCTCCCCCACTGTCATCTCGCTCCTCTTTGTTTTATATTCAATGCCGCTGATAGACTTTTCTTCCTTTCTCACCGCTCCGCATCTGTCTAAACTCTCTACCTTGCCCTTCACTGACTCCTCTTCCCCTATAGAATAATCTTAAATCTCCTCACTCTTACTAACAAGGCCCTTGTCAACTCCACTGCTCCCTACATCTCCAACAAATCTTCCTGGTCAACTGCGATCGGCCAACGATCGTCACCTCTCCTCCCCTCTGATTACCTCATCTCACTCACATATTCAAGACTTCCCGCGCTGCCCCCGCTCCACTGGAACAATCGTCCTCGTGCTATCAGAACCTCCTCCACTCCAAGCAGTTTCAAACAGGCGTTAAAAACCCACCACTTCTTAAAAGCCTTTCAGTCATCTGCCTAACTACCCACCTGTCGGCTTCCTCTCCCTCTCTCCTCCTTCCTCCATCTCGCTCCCTTTGACCCCGTCCCCTTCTCACTTTTCTTGTGTCCTCTGTCTGTCTGCCCCTTCCTTAGATTGTAAGCTCCTCTGAGCAGGGTCCTCTCTTCTCTTGTTTCCACCAATTTTAACTCTGCTCCACAGCTACTCTGCCCATCTCCTTCTTGAGCCCACTGACTCCACCCCTGCTTTTCTATGCCCCTTGTCAGTAGCTGTTAACCTGTAAGTTGCACCCACACTCTTGGGCACAGGTTTCCTACTGTGATGACTTTCCCCCACCCTTTCTTATTAGCTGTGTGCTGAACTGTGTGCTACTTGTTTATTGTACAGTAATGTTTACCCTGTACTGTCCTACTGTTTGTTCCTTTTCGGCGCTGTGGACACTTTGTGGCACCTTACAAATAAAAATGAATAATAATAATAATAATTATAATAATAATAATATTAAATGACCATCCAAGTGAGTATGAATAGAAATCTATATATTCTTTTAGTATATTTTGCAGATGCTAAATATATTTTTTAGCTCAACTAGAGACAGTAGATAACAATATCCATCTATTATCTATTAATGTTCAAATCTAAAATCCTACATTCAGGTTAAATAAACAGACTTATTTCAATATTTAACTCTGAAATAAACTAACACACTATTCTATTGAGCAATACAAATGACTTATCACAATGCCTTCAATTGAAAAATATTATTCAGTTCTATAACTTAATTAATGACATCTGGGGGTAAATGTATCAAGCTGAGAGTTTGCCGGCGGGTTAGTATCTCTCCACACTTTGTGAACAAATTAAGTTAATGGGTAGTGTCATAGAGATGTGATCTCACACAGGTAACACAGGGTTGAAAATCAACAAAATAGGACAGATTGGCAGTAAGAGGATCAATGGTAGAAATGATAGGAGGTCCAGGGGTTGTGATGAGCGACTTGTGAATTTTAGGTAAGTTAAAGTAAATAAGAGTGACAGTAAAAGGAGTGTATAGGAAATTCCACTGTTCTCTGGAAATGATTCCATATGCTAGACCCCTGTCTAGCAAACACTTGAGTTCCAACAGATATTTCTGTCTAGGATCCGCTCTAAGTGTTGCATAGAAGTTAGCAAATCGTCCTCAAATTGGTCAACATAGCTTGGGGTCATTACTATCTAGGTTGATGGGCAGAGATTTGTCACTGGCAGTCTTCAATTGTTTTTTTTCATGAAATATCTCTTTCAATATAGCGAGCAGACAAACTTGTTCAATTGCACAAATAATTTGAACATATTTGGTTTAGTTGATGTAGAATATTTAAGACCCTTATTCAAAAGGAAGATCTACACAGGGGTGAGGGATTTAGATGGCAGATTGAAAATAACTTTTGGTTCTACTCTGTATCTGCCCTCCTTATTTGACTTCCCCCTCTCTTTCCTCTGAACCTGCTATTCTTGTTATTTTTGGGGTTCCCAGACAGTGAAATATGTTTGGGTGATGAAATTCTACAAGGTGTTTGTCTTTCTTAACCTTTTTTTTTTCATGTTTCATGATGTATCCCCATGTTTAGATCTTGCCCTCAGCTTTTTGAGGAGAACCTCTTTCTCTTAAATGGCCTGTATGTATGTATGTATGTATGTATGTATGTATGTATGTATGTATGTATTTATTTGTCTATCTATCTATCTATCTATATGCTCTCCCATCCCCTGTTAGTAGTAACTGCAAAGAAGCAGATCAAGCAGCTGAAACTAGTGCAGCATCTGCTATAGGGCTATGTTTTTTTCTAAAGATGATGTAACCCAATTGGAGGATACTGCTGAAGTTTTGGCTGCTTCATTGTCAGAGCTCCCACTTTATGCTATTTTCTCTGTTAGAACATCACTGGATATTAGTGGTACACCTAAGTAAAGATAGTCTCTATAGACACTTTAACTCCTTCTGAGCATTCATCCACTTTCAGAGTGTCTAAGGCATTCACGTGTGTTCAGGCTTCAGTGTCTGCAACAACCAGGCCCGGCGCTCCCATTAGGCAACCTTAGGCAGTTGCCTAGGGCGCCGGGACCTGCAGGGCGCCGCTGACTAGATTTTCTAATCTAGTCAGCGGTTCAGCGGCACGAGAGAGATGCACAGCAGCGGCGGCGGGGCGGCCGCCGCTGTTTTTTAATGTCCGCATGATCACTGACGTCAGTCAGTGATCATGTGATAGTCTGTCCGGCGCCTCTGAGGTATCACACTGTCTGTCACTGACAGACAGTGTGAATAAAGTTATTCCCCCCTCCTCTCCCCTCTCAGCATGCATCGCGAGGAGCAGCTAGAGGAAGATAAGGTAAGTGAAATCTATTTTTTTTTTAATTTAGTGTGTTCGGGGGGCGCGGGCGGGGGCGGCTTGCCTAGGGCGCCGAGAACCCTTGCACCGCCCCTGGCAACAACTGCTGCAAATCTAAGAAGCCCATATTCCTTCCTACAGTTGTTACCCTACCAAGTGAGGCGTAGTGAAAGACTTCTTTATGGTTGCCCATAATCTATGGAGCTCCGGTGTTTGAAGGGGCCAGGTATGGGGATGTGTGGGCACCTCTGAGCTCCACCAACACCCCAGAACAGCACAAGCGGGCTTAATGGCAACTGCACTGGGCTGGTTATTGTTCCATTTGATATTAGCACTGCAAGCAGCGGAACCCATAGCAGAAGGGATGTTGCATTTGCCATGGCTAAATTCAACCACTAAAAACCTGCAGTGAGTGTTTCTGCCACTACTTCAAATTCAGGGAATTCTGTTCTATCCATGCACCAACAACCAACAACCAACACACAGGCAGCAGTATACAAGTGTGTGAGCAGCCAGAGTATGTTCCTCTTCCTTACTAGCGAGATGGCAAATAATATCAGGTTCCTGTACCTCACTGTTTGCTACCTCATTTTGCTCCGATACCCATGAGAGTGGGTTGTCTTGAGATCTAAATATATTTGTGGCTCCTCTGATTGTTATCTGTGTGGTGCCCTCAGTGAGGCTACCCTGATGAGTAAATAAGAGCAGATTACAGGCACCGTATAGATCTAATAGTTCTCACTAATATGGTAAATAAATACAAAACACTTTATAGTTAAGATTTTTTTTTGTTTTAATTCTATACTTAGCTACAGGTTATCTATCTTATCTACAGAGTAGATTAATACAGCATACCAGGCAGTCCCATGACCTTCTTGGCCCTGGAAAGTGATAGGCATCTATCTGGCACTTTTTCATAAACTTCTTTTGCAATATAAATTTGCTTTTACAAAAAGCTGAGGTTTGCAGGGGCATAGTCCACATAGTCATAAGTTAATTATATTTAGACACACTTAATTTGCTGAGTTTATTAAACATAGACACACTTAGTTTGCAAAGATATAGTCCACTATAGGAGTTACTGGAAATCAGGGTCATAAAAGTAAGCAATTGTATAAAGCAGCACAAAAATAAGAGAATAGAGAGAAAATATAAAATCTGATCAGAAAGATACATAAATTGGAAACAATATTCCATCTTTTTTGCTAAAGAGAAAAAATGTTTACTCCAAATATTGAGTGTAATAGCACCTGAAAAAGATTTCAAGCATAAGAAATATTAAGACACTAAATAAAAGGAACTCACATTGGCATCAGATATCAGAGTAATTAAGTAGTTTTACCAAACACTCTCAGTGCTGTTAGGTAGGTTTTGGTACCTGTAGTCACCTGAGAGCTCGGGTTCTCTGATAACATTGCTGATAATATTACTATCTTTTAATGCTGATAAATTCTTGCAGGTAACAGGTCACAGATTCTTGTTAGTTTTATTGGGCTCACCACTGATACCATAATGTAATGCCAAGGTTTAAATGCCACCTGATGTGGATTAAACAATACTAGTCGGAAATGTGGGTTGGACTTGGTTGTCTTCTGGCACGTACTATGGAAGTGTCCAAGGGTACAATTGTTTTGGTATGTAATCAATATAATAGTTTTAACCAGAGTTGTTATAACCAAAACTTAGATGGCAAATGAAGACCAGTGTTTCCACAAATGGCTTTGTTTTAGTGAATGATGCGGTAGGGCATGTAAGATATACTCACACCAGCAGGAATTCTAAGCCTCCCTTTGAATCAGTAGCGTTGAATTACATATACTGTGTGTATGTGTGTATATATACCTGCAGCTCCTGTCTCGTAAGAACTATGCTTGAACTTTGCCTTTGTGTGTATCTTGCCTGTAGTATCCCTCTACCACAAGAGGTGCTGCTGTCTCACTATTACATAAACTACCTCACTAGTAGGAGTTACCTCATTCCCCAATCAGCACCCACACCTGTTCGCTGCCTTTATAAGTCTGCCTCTCCCAGAAATCTGTGGCAGTTCATTGTTGTCTTACCTGTTGTTGCTGCTCTTCTGGTTTTGACCACTCGGCTTGTTTGACCCTTCTCTATTCTGTCTTCCACGGATTGCTCCAGGGCCTCGTACCTCCTGGCAAGAACTTGTGCATTGCTTATCATGGTTTATTCTGTATCTCATGCCTCGTGCCTCCTGACTAAGTCAGGTCTCTCTGTTTCTCCAGCCTTTGAGTTAGGTCTGCTATCCAGCTTATCTGTATTGCCTCTACAAGCTGTGTTTTCATTTGTGACTCTCAGAGTTATTCAGCCATATTACCAGTACATACTGCTCTACTATCCTAGTAGCTACCTGGACCCTGATGTGTTCCTGCTGCAGTTCATAGCACCTTCTGATCCAGTCTCTTGCTGCAACTACTTGGACCCGGAAGCAGGGCTGCCATCAGAAATCGTGGGGCTCAGTACAAATGAAACAGGCAGGGCCCCCCCACCGATGAACGCCCCCACCCCTCTTGGTGAATGTCCCCCCTTCCCCCCAAAAAACAACAAAAACTTAATTT
Source organism: Mixophyes fleayi (assembly GCF_038048845.1). Taxonomy (NCBI): domain Eukaryota; kingdom Metazoa; phylum Chordata; class Amphibia; order Anura; family Limnodynastidae; genus Mixophyes; species Mixophyes fleayi. Next base: position 290,402,800 of record NC_134402.1, read on the forward strand.
ATGACATTAAGGGAAAAAAATAACTATTATCCTTCAAGAAATACAGCTTAACCCACTATCATACTTGGAAGCCTAATCTCCTACAAAATTTAGAGTAAAAAAAAATGTGATAATAAAATATCTTTAAAATATACTTACCCAGATGTTGCAGCTGCTGCTCCTTGCTCCTTATTCTTACAGCGGCGGCGGGAACATCAGTGTGACGTCAGGTCACACCACACCATCACTCAAGGGTGGATTGGGAACTTAGAGTTGCCCTGGAAAAAATTCTGGAAGTGGCCTCACATGGGCGGGACCAAACAGTGGGCTGGTCCAACACAAAAGTTGGCGGGATTAACTCGATTATCCATAACCACATCAGTTATCAGTGGCAGGTGAGGCTAACGGAACACGCAGTGGTAGGTGGAGTCACAGTAAGCAGACACAAAGAAAGGTTATAAAGTATTGTGCTACACCCCAAGTATTTATTAATGTAGAACTGAAAACTGCCATGTAAGAGGAGTGTGACTATATTGTGTAAACAAAAAGACATTTGACACACCACACAGACAGGCCATGCCAGCCTCCTATCTATAAGAAAGTTAATCATTCAGAGGTCCCTCTCCCCTCATTATACCATCAAGCATTGAATTCTGACTAAATTGCTCCTCACGTGTGCGAGTATGTGGTAGGTAAATTATATTGTAATCTACACAGGGACTGATATGCATGAGTAAAATGCTGGTGTTCCATACAGATGTACAACATGTTCATAATATTTAAACCATATATTGTAAGCTTGCGAGCAGGGCCTTCCATATATTGTAAGCTTGCGAGCAGGGCCTTCCATATATTGTAAACTTGCAAGCAGGGCCTTCTCACCTCTTTGCCTGTTTTACCCAGTTTGTTTATTACTGTGTTTGCCCCCAATTGTAAAGCGCTATGGAATATGTTGGCGCAATATAAATAAATAAATTATGATGATAAAGAGTGAAAATAATAAGTAAATGCTCAAATTTGCAGGATAATCCATTCAATACCTAATGAATTTACTTACAGTACCTGCTTAAAAGTGACCAGGTAGAGAAATAAAAGAAAGATGCCAGTGCTGGAATATTGCAAGGACAGCAGCACTGTCAGATGTGAGAGTACCACTGTTCTGCAGTAGAATCAGATCATAAACGTGTAACATGGTCTCATCACAAGTATAAAATCCTTAAATACTACCAGATAATGTGGATGAAATACAATTTTGGATGTTATAAGATATAGAAAGATGACGCAGTAGGTTGGCAAGCAAATTTACTCCACAAGGAAATTCTGTTGCCAATGATGATCTGATATTAGCTCAGTACTCTCTCAGAGTGTTTAGTTCAGGTCACTTACCCATAGGAGTGAGCAGAACACTTCATTAGGGTGTGCACCCCGGGACACCGAGCGAGGGATACTCTGTGCCGCAGCTTGCTGCCAGAAGGGCGTGTACAGCAACGTCTAGGGGGAGGCTGCCTAATAGTGCCCCCAGTTCATATAACGCCAAACAATAGTGCCTTCAGTTCATATAACATCAAACACCAAACAATACTGCCCCCAAATCAATCACATTGCACCAAACAAACCGGAACATATTATGCCAAACAATACTGCCCCCAGATGATAATATGCCACACAGTAGTGCCCCAGATGATAATATGCCATACAGTAGTGTCCCCAGATAATATTATAATATTATGCCAAGTAGTGCACCCCAGATGATAATATGCCACATAGTAGTGTCCCAGATAATAATATGCCACACAGTAGTGTCCCAGATAATATTATGCCACACAGTAGCCAGATAATATTATGCCAAGTAGTGCACCCCAGATAATATTATGCCACACAGTAGTGCCCCAGATAATATTATGCCACACAGTAGTGTCCCCAGATAATATTATGCCAAGTAGTGCACCCCAGATAATATTATGCCACACAGTAGTGTCCCAGATAATATTATGCCACACAGTAGTGTCCCCAGATAATATTATGCCACACAGTAGTGTCCCCAGATAATATTATGCCACACAGTAGAGCCCCAGATAATATTATGCCACACAGTAGTGTCCCCAGATAATATTATGCCACACAGTAGTGTCCCCAGATAATATTATGCCACACAGTAGAGCCCCAGATAATATTATGCCACACAGTAGTGTCCCCAGATAATTTTATGCCACACAGTAGTGCCCACAGATAATATTATGCCACACAGTAGTGCCCAAAGATAAAATTATGCCACACAGTAGTGCCCACAGATAATATTATGCCACACAGTAGTGTCCCAATTCAAATTGTGACACACACTACAAACACTAAAAACTGCTCTGTAGTCCTATATGTGAGTCAGCTCACCTCTCACACTGATGTTGTCCATTCCTCATTGGTAATAGAAAAGCTGTGAGCAGCCTATCTCAGCTCCAGGACGTTGAGCTCCCTCCTGCTTGTGCTGCAGCCACCCTCAGTGAAAAGCAGCCTGGTGATTTACTTCCAGGACTGCTTCACTGTCAGCCGTCAGGGTGCCCCCATGTGGTCGGAGGAAAAACAACATGCATAAAAAAAACCGAATGAATGAAAATGAAAGTATAAGAGAGCCGTTGGGCCCGCTGGTGACTTCGGGCCCGGCGTAAGAGTACCCCCCGAACCCCCCTGATTGCGGCCCTGCCCGGGTGTATATCTGTCACAGAGCATTGCACCTTCTGATTTAGTCTCCTGCTGCAGCTACCTGGACCCTGGTATTTACCTGCTGCAAAACATTGCACCCTCTGATCCAGTTTCCTACTGTCACTACCTGGACTCTGCTGTCTATCTGCTGCAGATTATCTACCCGCCTGATCCAGTTTCCTGCTTGCTGCTACCCGAACCTCCGTGTACACCTCCCGCAGACCTTCCTTTCGGCACACACCACTGGGCCTCACTGCGAACCTACCTTGAGGGCCGCAACCTGCTGGGCAGAAGCCACCAAGCCCAAACTCCCTGGTGAAAACCATCTGTCCCATTAGACTCGCATCACCCTGTATGTGGCACTGAACCTAGCAGGCACTAGAATCCCACAGATACCCATGGACCATGACAATATATATATAGAGGTACAATTCCTAACACAGTAAACAGCCTTGGTGCACCACAACATACTAAATAAATTAGCATTATATATAGAAAATAGCCCAAACGTGGGCACTTGCATTTCTTCTTAGGGCTTGAACTCAGTAATGCATGATGTTCTGAATGAGGTAATTCTTTGAAAGTGAAAAATAGGTTCTTTGTTAATAATGTGGATTAGTAGAATTTGGGTGCCACTTCATCCTATTTTTCAAGAACTGCCTACATCATTAAAACAAAATACATTTATTGTTATTGGTTTTAATATTTTTTCTCTTTCCCTGTGAGAGTTTCGGTGGCATTTTGCTGACTTTCCTCATTGTCTTATTACCATTGACATGTGGTCCTTGTGAACACGCAGGCACCTTTTTCTCTAATTTATCACCGTCTAAAGCATCTTTTTCTATCTGTGTTTCACTTTCATCGAATCAGTTATTGACTTTCATCATCAAGTTTATATACTCAGTGTGATCTATTAAAAAGGACATTGATCTTCTTTGACATTGCTTGTGCTTTTCAATGTCTTGGTAAGTGTGCAAAAAACTCTGTACTATTAATTTACCCACATGAACAAAGATGAGTGTGCAGAATTAGCCCCGACTGTACAGCAGCAAGCCATTGTCAGTTGTCATGTTTTCAATATTTAGTTGTCTGAAGGACAACCAGTGCTCAGTTGTACAATTTATTTTTGCCAACATTTTGTTTACGGTATGTGATTTCTGCTCCCAACTGAAGAGAGATTTTTCTATAAAGGAAATTGCTAAAATGTGTTATTTAAGCAAAAACAAAAATTCTCAAATACCATTAATTTACCCTCAAAACATTTTCGCAAATAATTATTCAAAAGATTCAAGATACGATTCAAATAAGATCACAAACATCTAAGACTCATTAATCTCTCCTGATGCTTCTGGAACAACATTTTAAGCAATGGGCACCTATAACTGTATTTAAATTTTACAAGAAAGTAAAGAAAGCAAAGTCTGGAATTTACTTACAAATAAAACATCATGTATTATGGGTGCCAATGTTTTTTTTAACTTAATCTATTGAAGTATTTCTTTTTTTTATTGATGTCTTGCAGTACAACAATCGTTGGTGGGTTCTTCTTGTACAACTGCCTTTGGTGACACCTATACCAAGCAACATACACCAAACTGTTCTAAGGGAGCTTAGGACTGTGACCATAATAAGGGCAATTATGCTCTTAAAAGTACAGGATCCCTTCATATATAGTTGTAAAAAGTTTGTTGCAATAAAAGTGTTGTAATTAAATGGTGCATTGATGCTAAGTATTAAGGGGGAATTACTTTCTTGTGATTAGTTGAGCTGGGACTAGCTATATAATACAATTAAATAGCATACACTGCCATTGTGTGCCATTCAGTGCAATAAAATCTACTCCATCTGAATACATACTGATTATATCCTTGGCTTTAGCTCTCTGCAGCACATACAGTTTACATATATCTATGTGCATTTCAGGTAAGTAAATGTATAACATTAAGATAACACAGGGACGTTTCAGCAAATATTATACGTGATTGTTTCTCTATTTTCTGTGGCTTTTATTTGTGAAGTGTTCTTTATATTGTTGGTGCTGCATAAACAAATATACATTGCTGCTAACAGTGCCATTATCATTTCCTTGTCAATTACCTCTGTGAGAAAAGTAAATCATCTGGCAGAAAGAAGGTCGCATAAGAATATTAGATTAATTGCACACACTATAGCTTGACAACCTCCATTCTCTACTAAAGCACTCACAAATGTCACAAAGAGTCTTACTTAATAAGTTAATTTTTATTCAAACTGCACAATACTGTAATCCTGTGAATTGTACACATGATGCATTCTAAAGAAGTTATTGTGCTAGAGGTATAAATACATTTTAATATTTGTTTATACACATTGCCACAAACAGTACAAATTAAGCTTCTTAGACTATGTAAAAAAAAAAAAAAGAGCTCTAAACATTCAAAGCCAAAGTCGCAAGATGAAATCAGCAGTGTGTAAGAGTAATTGACACAGAAAAATACACTAAATTGACTTGGCACTAGTGGTTTAGAAGAGCATGTACTGTGAATGGAGAATTCATGTTGAGGAAGTAAACAACTCATTCCAAGTCTGTGCTTTTTCTTGATACCTAGCAGCTTTCATAAAAAATATTCTTAAATATTTCAACGTAAATGGTCTTAAGGATCTGATTCCGAGACTCTAAAGCCATTTCAGTGCCTGATTTTGTATGGTTTGAAAACCCTTGGGTATATTGTGGAATGAAAAGTACTTTTCTTTTGTTTATTTTTCTGCCAATTTCAGAGAATAAAAACTCTATTTTTTATAAAATGTATATGCTTCCATTCACTATTAAACATGCTCTGCAATAGCTTCTGAAATGATCTATTTAATTCCTTTACTAAATATACTCTGAAGAGTTTCAGTTTCAACTGTATAACAAATTGAGGGTAATTTACAGTATAAAGCAGAATAATAGCAAGTTGTGGCTGTTCTTCACTAAGTACACACAATGTAGGACACAGTTTTGCTTTTTAACTGTCTATCTGAGCACATGATTTGTGTAACATTTTGCAGGTATATGAGCTGAGAAGAAAATCAGCATATCTGTAAGTACTGTAGCATAGAATATCCACTGCCATTCATTTACCATGTCTAAATGTTAAAATTGGTTGGGCCAATAAATCTATCTGTGCTTTGCGAGGACATCCACCAAATATGCACTTTGTGGCCTGAATAGGGTTTATGACTCCTCATTAAGTACATGATTTGAAATCAAAAAGAGCATTTCTAAATAAAACTTAACTTTTATTATTATATGTAAAATTAGAGAAATATAAAACAAGTGCTTAAACAAAGGTGTGAATTAAAACTGCTGTCTGCACCATTTAACGTCTCCTATATAATCTAGAGAGATATTGCTTTGTAAATTTATGTATTGTAAGCTCCTCCTACACCAGATTCAGAGTATCATATTGTATTAATATAGGTAGATAACACTGTGAATATTAATCCCCTTGTCTGGATGTCTTCAAGCATAAATCAAATGGCATATGCGCTTGTAATTCAGTTTATTGAGTATATTCCAAATACAGGCATGAAGGGATACAATATCATTCCCTGGGGCTGTCTGTCATAATGGTATATATCAAACCTGTCCCAAGCCGAGGGACAGGTTTGACATTTCTTATATAGTCTGAATGCCGTGCCCCCCATCAGGTGATGGTGGCACTGGCCATTCACATTGAGGAATGTAAGAATATATTTATTTTAAAACATTTTGTTCAGTATGGTGTATATTTTGTAGGGTCGAGCCTTGTGCTGTGAGCAGGGGCACGTCTCATATTGACCTACACAAGAATGATATCGGACCAATCAGAAACATCAGAAGGCGGGCATTCAGACTATATAAGAAATGTCATACCTGTCCATCAGCTTGCCATTGACTAAGTAGACTTAGTGAAACGCGCGTCGCCGTTCTCTCTGTCTGCACCCAGTCCCATTAGATTACTGAAACTGCTTGTTTCTATGTTACTCAATTAAACCCATTGCCAGTTTGGAGTTTCTGTTAGGTAGAAGACAAATCACCCCCCCATACGATCTATGGCCATATATACCATTATGACAGTCAGCCCCCAGGGAATGATATTGATGTGAGGATGGGCTTGCTCTGTCACCCTGAGTCTCTGCTACCAGAACTTTTACTGATTCATCTTGGGTTTCCTTTTATTGTCAGAAATGTGATGCTACTGACAATTCCTGCTTGTGTCACCTGGCTGCCAGACACTCACCAACTGTAAGTGTACCAGTTATAGTAGAGTTGTCACTGCTACCCCCAGGTTCCTTCACTGGCCGCTGAGGTCCCATATTTCTAGGTATTATTCCTCCAGACTGTTTACGTAGGATCAGGACTGAGCATTGATTCAGCCAAGACATGACAGCCAGGGACGGATTATAGGATTGTCACAATACTGGGGCATGCACAGACTATATATGCTGAGTACCATTTATGTGGGAACATACTTTCATATTCAGGCAAATATTTGGATAAAAATCATTAGGTTCATTAATACAAAAATTATTTAATGGCAGATGGGACATACATCACACAAGGGGTACGAATGTAATACTATACCAATATTCTGTTAGCTACCCTGGCGTATGTGATCCAGGCCTCTTTCAGTTCTGTAAAGGCTTAATGAAAGGCAGCAGTCCTGCTTCATTGTCACTCCACTTTGGTGGACACACAGATCCACAAGTCCCACAGGGATTTTATAAGAAGGAAGAGAACTCACCAATTCTTGCAGTCCTATATATGTATAGTGCTCCAATCTTCACTCAGTCCCACAGGAACTGTAAACTTATGCCAGTACTGATGTTAGAGATTAACTGGTTGTTCCCTGCATCTTTGCTCTCAATTAGTCCTGGTCTGCAGTTTAGGTGTGCCTTCATCTGAATAGTTGATTGGTGAGCTGCACTATTTAAGACTTTTCCTATCTGCATATATTTGCCAGCAATAGTGCTATGTGCAAGCATCCTGGTTGCTGTGCTTTCTGGTTCCTGATCCCTGGCATTGTATTCTGTTGCTCTTTGAATCCTGATCCTGTGGAACTACAGATGGTACACTGCTGATCTCTGATTCTTGGCTGTGAACTCACTGGAACTTTTACAGACTTCACCATCTCACAGACTTTCACCTACTAGAACCCATTACTTAAAAGTGGCTATACATAGTAGCAGGGAGTCTCTTTGCGGCTCCTTACATCTAGCAATTAAGGGCATTGTGCTTATATAATTATAATCTGCTGAGCTTTGTTTTCCATGATTGTAGGGCTTGAAATGTCCTTAATTTGAACTATTGGTACCTGTATCAGTTTATATGGTGCAAGTGTGAAGAGCTGCACGATGATGTTGGGTTGCAGGTAAGTCATCTTCATCTTCTGGACCTGGTCCAAGCAAATCTATGAGGAGTCGCTTTGGTTCAATCAACGTTTGCTGCAGCAAGCCAACCGGAGCTTGCCGTGGTCAGTTTGAATTGTGGTGTTGTAGCAAGCTTATATTTATCTTTTCTGAGTGGTAAAGCCAGTCTGTCAGTAAAGAGACACCAGAGAGGAGCTCCAGAAAGAAGATGGCGAGAGAAGGCAGAAATCTACTGCTGATTGGCACAATTAGTCGGGCACAAGGCCTGGGTTTCATTTAGTTGTAAAGTAGGTATGTCTGTGTTTGGTCACCTCCAGGACTTAATCCTGTCCCATCATTATACCTAGGTTTAGAGTCTAGCTGGGATATTCTTATTCAGGCTTCATGCCTGTGTTTCATTTAGTCAGGCTTATAGCCTGTGGGTGAGTAGTATCTAGGCTCAGAGCCTAGAAAGAGGCACTAGTTTCAGATAGATTGCCTGTGGATCCCATATTCTTCAGGCACTAGGCCAGTAGTGGTATTTCATATGCTAGGCCTGGCAGCAGTAAGGAGTTCTGCCATAGCTCACTGAGGCCATGCCCTTCACGGTTGCTCACTAAAATGCATGGTAGCCATTTTGGAAGATCCTTCCCATTTATTTCTGTGTTCATCATCTTTGTACCATGCAATCATGCCCCCATTAAAGGGAGACTGCTGGTGTGCACTATTTTCCCTTAGGAGTATCAGTCAGGCCTCCATTAAAGGTAGGCTGCAGTGACTAGCCCTTGATTGTTTATTGCTTTTCACTGCTTTCCTACACTGTGTAAAATTTTGTTTTGTCTGCATTGTGATTGTATTGTATTACTTTTGCATTATGTCTCTAATAAAACTGTTAAAGGACTGCGCTTCCTCCAATGATGCAAGGGTTGCAGTAGCAAAGGGTATCCCTCCCTTACACATTCCAAATAAAAAAGTTAGTTATACTTTCATTGACTAATTGTTGTAATGTTTTCCAATTGTGTTATTAGCAATGTTATATATGCGCCTACTGGCTATTATATAGAGTATAAATATTAGTGTTCTGATGGTGTTATACTACCAATATGATTATGAATATGTAGGGTTTCTATAAAACTATGGAATTTCTAGACTTAGAAATTTGTATTAAAAACAATCAGACCACTAAAACCTTTAGGACGTCTGTACTTGTTAACAGTTAAATTTTATCTGATAGCAACCATCACTCACATTGATTGCGCAGCATATTTTTTAGTCAGTTAAAACGAATCAGATGAAAATCTACATATATTGATGATTATATAGTTCAAGGGGAGAAAATGAAAACTCAATTCCTATAAAAAACTATGATAAAGGTACAATTGAGGAGGCATTCTCATGATTAATCAATGTGGATAGAAATACCGTTCTAAAATATAAACACACAGACACACAGGATTACCCAAAAGGAGCTGGATCCACAAAGAGTGATATGGGAAAAATGTATTTTGTATCTGCCTATTCAAGTGGGGCTAATCAAATTACCAAGATTCTTAAGAAGCACTGGCATATTCTCAAAAGTTACCCAAACATCCAGATATTGTATTCAGAAAGGCCACAGACCTGAAGAAAGCCCTAACGTCCAACCATATTTGGAATCAACTTACTTCCAACATACATAACTGAGTGGAAACAAGAACTCAGAATTCCAGGTTCTAACTAACTTTTTTTGCATTATGTTGCCTGTTTTCTTGTGGGGTGTTAGATTAGGCCAGGGAAGTACATGACAGCATAGTGACCACATAGTTGTTGTTAGGGTCATTGCATTTTGTTTGACTAGTGTGGTTGGCACACTTTACTGGTGTTAGTTTAGCAGACAATGAGTGGGTGTCCAAGATCAAGGGGAGCTGGTACAAAGCCACTAGCATTGTACACGGATCCTACTCACCATTGCTTCTCCTGGGAGTCCCAGGTGGCATTTAGCTGCCACACTGTAGCCCCTCTGACATCACTCTTCTGCAGTTAAGTATATGTACATTGTTTTATATGTTTACATAAGGCAAGTATTTACCCTCTTGTTGAACAATAACTGTGTGTGTGTGTGTGTGTGTGTGTGTGTGTGTGTCTGTGTGTGTTGGGGAGTAGAAGGAGAGAAGGGTGATGGGGTGACCCAGCCACAATATAAAAAATTGGGGATACTTAATTTACCACTTTATTTTTGAAGTTTTTATGTTTTTCATTATTCTTGACTTACTCGCACATCAAGGTTAATAGTGAAATTGCAGTTTCCCAGGTACTTTCTTTTTAATCTATTAAAATAACATTTTTGCATTTCATGTAGTCTACTCTAATAAATATTTGACATGCATGAGAGTAAAATCTCTGATGTTGATTTTTTTTCTTTTAAGGTGTTAACAATAAAAGACTTGTTTAATCAGTAATGAAAATCTAAGTAAACAGATATGTTTAAACTCAGTTGTGTGCAAAAGAGTATATTAAAGCGGATTTAAAAAGAGCTTTAATGGATTTAACATTAGCAATTAGACTTGGACTGTTTATAAATGAAACAGCATTACAGCTCAGATTCCCATCCACCCAGTCATTCATTACAACCGTTCAGTACACATTCTAAATATTAGTTTAGGAACCTCTAGTTTTTTATTTTACTTTTTCATAGATATTGCAATAATTGAACAATCAAGATGCCTTATTCTTATGAATCACTATCACTTCTTTCTATTGATTTGCAATTGTGGATGATGGGTGAAGAGACTTAAATGGCTGAGAAATTATCAGGATCATCTATCATGAAATAGTTATTTAAAAAAACCATTACTCTGAAAAATGTATTTTTGTTTCAATATAAATAAATGTTTTGTAGAGCCTTTCAAGCTAAATCGATTAAACTCCCACCTGCAATGAAATTTTATTTATTCAGGTTATTAATTGGAGTTATTTATTACAATTATCTGCCTACTGGCTAGCAAACTTCTGTTGTTGCCTATGGATAATTTATTCAACCCTGATAGAGCAAGCACTATTACAGTACCTATAGCTGTGAGAGAGTATTGTAAACCTTATTGGATAAACTATATATCTGCATTACATTTATCTAAAATGTTTTCTGATTTTCAACTAAATCTTAATAAAAACTTAATAACATTATTAATAATAATAATAATAATAATAACAATAATAATATATAAAAAGTACATTGTCATATCTTTATTGAATACTTTGGTCCAACAATCGGAGTCTTTGAAAACGTGTGTGAATGTCTATGAAAACCCTAAAAAAACAACTACAACATTTGGTAGTCACCGTCTGAGTATGCTCTTCATTAAACAGGTATTTATGACTTAGATAATAGAGATGACTTTAGAAAAGACTTTGTTGTTGGTCTGGAGGTTGAAACGGATCTTAAAACCCCTTTGGTTATGGAAGGTGGGTACCTATGTTAATGGAATTAACATCATTTTTACATAGCCCAGAGGTGGTTTCCTAAGTGCAAGGTATTCAATATTCTGAAAGGCCACAAAAAATGCTAGGGTAACAGCTAATGATCTGATGGCAGGAGTTCATGGCGGATACAGAACTCAAGCGTGTATAATATAAGGAAGAGCCACTGTTATGCAATCCAGTGTCATGATAGGGAGCACAGGATCAAATCAGGTAAACGGGGCGGGATTGGTACAAGCAGCAAACTAAACAAGGTCAGACAATCCAAGTAAGGAAGAAGATATCCCACAGTAACGAAGTCAGGAACAGGATCAGAGGTCACAGGTAAGCTAAGAGAGGAACCAGCATATCATGAACAGATGAGTACATGTTAATCAACATCAGGTGCTGGAAGCTCATTAAGATTAATTGGTTGCATTTGCACCTTTCAAAGACAAATTTGTTTTTATCTACAACATATAAACCTGGAGTGGATGGCGTGGCGGCGCCACAATCATATTAGCCTGGGGGGGGGGGGTCTGAACCCTTAATTAGACCATGAAAGACCTAAAACAGGAGGTGGATCAACTGGTGTCGGCAGGAGGCAGTTCAGGAGTGGGATCAGGTGACACTGATAGACCAGTAGCAGGAGGCAGACTAGGAGTTTGACCAAGTAGAGAGAACAGGCAATTTCGTAAAGTTGTAAAATTACGGCAAAACAATATTAGAGTTTCACTTTTGCTTCACCTTTCTTTGGTATTACATTCCACACAGTATTTGTTTATTGGCATTCACAGAATTTAAAGTCTAGAAATGGATCTGGGATATTGATGGTCAATTCATTCTGCCTATGGTGTGGTAAGTGTAAGACTAGGAACACTTAGGCTAAATACTGAAGAACAGTTTTAGTCACTTCTAATGATGTGTTTGCGGAGAAGTAGGCAGTTTAGAAAGTGAATCAGGTAGCTTTTCTTTATAAGACTACCCATCACAGGAAAGCTGAGGCTGTGAAACCCAGAAAGTCAGAAGGCATGTAGGGCCATCAAACCCCATTTGAAGGTTAGTGAGGCTGAGGATCACCATTTGAGGGCAGAGGATCGTATAGCAGTAGCCACTAAATAAGACATACACAAGCATTAAAATTAGAGGAATTGAATTGCAAGATATTAAAATTCTACACATTAATGCAGTAAAATTGATCGCCAAAGTGTACAATTCACACCTAATTGAATCACCCCCTTGGTCCCTAGCAGTAACAATCTGGATTACAGGATCCATTTAAATGCCAAGGAATAATGTCCATCAGTATCAGATGCCAAGTCAAAATGGTTTTCAAGCCCTTAAGCCAAGGCAAAATCTATATATTATGTTCTCCCCGTGTTTGTGTGAGTCTCCTCCGGGTGCTCTGGTTTCCTCCCACACTCCAAAAAACATACTAGTAGGTTAATTGACTGCTATCAAATTGACCCTAGTCTCTCTTTCTGTCTGTGAGTGTGTTAGGGAATTTAATATAAGCTCCAGTGGGGCAGAGACTGATGTGAGTGATTTCTCTGTATATCACTGCGGAATTAGTGGTGCTATATTAATAGCTGCTGCTGCTACTGATCTATGAATAGGTCAATAAAAGGTGCATCCAAGAATGTGTGTATAGAACTCAAAAGGAAAAATAGAGAGAAAAAGAAATTCGCAACTAGAGGCTCACTAGAGCATTATTTTCTGTTTTATACCTTTCTAAGTTTATAAAAATGTTAATTCTTTAGTATTAAATTAATTTCAAAATGGATATTATATATTGTTTTTGACAATAAACTTGTCATTGCAAAATATTAAAACTTGAGTTAAAAAAAATGCAAATATAGTAGTCACATATAAAGAAAATTAAAATAATGAAAATCAATAAGCTCCCGAAACTGTAAAGAGCATGTGTGAAAACATATAAATTTCCACTATTTGTCTCTTCCTTGCATATAATGAATCAGATAGGTGAATAAGCATTCACCTACTGTAGCCCTGCTATTCTTCATTTCGGTTACAATGTATCACACTATAATTGAATACATAGTGTGGCACAGACACCTTTCTTTTGACACAGGCACCCTGCAGACATCAGTCACAGAGAACTTCTTGCTGAAATAAACTGTACTTTTATTGTTTTATCACAATACACATTATATACTTTGTCAGGGTAACACCCAGCAACCTAGCACTGGCTAGTCTCAGTTTCCCTTTCTGGACACCGGCCAATAGCTAGCATTGGTCGCAATGACCAAATGCACAGTACAGGTTTTTATAAGTGACACTGCTCCCACAGTCCAGGCTTGATGTACAAGTGAGTTCCCTACAGATGCTCTGTAATCAGTCTTGATTGCAGACAAACCTTGTCAGCTCTGCTGTTAGTTGTCGAAAATACACTGTGAAAGTATGTAAGATAAATCACATTTTATACTTCTACTTTGTCACAAATGTCTCAGAACTGTATATCTCTGAACCTAGATGCACTGCTATACTTGTTTATAACTCTTTAGCTGCAGACTGTCAGCTTAGTAGCTGCTTTCACTCTTAGAGGCCTGTGGCAGTTTGACACATATCCCTCCACCTAGCGTCACCAAGTAGGGTGGCGTGGACCTCGCGAGGAGCGCATCTCTGTGAAGGAGAGCCTCTACGATCGTTTTGTCCAGCTGACTTTTTAGGGCACAATTAAAGGAGGGTTCTATTGCCTTTTTAAATGTCCTTACAATCACAACCTTATCTTCACACCACCTGAGAACCCTGTTCTGAAACAGCTGGTCCTCTTTCCCATGGTCTCTCATCCTTACAAAAGGACACTTAGGAGCCCTTTCTAACAGTGGCTGCACTGTGACAATGGGATAGATTTTCTGGCATTCAGGATAAGCCTTCCAAAACCTTTATATGGCTGCATAGACTCAGGGCCAGTAAAACCTGCGTAGAACTTGTTAGGACCTCTTGCGTAGGACCTCTTTAATTAGTGGGAAATTGCGTTCCAGAAAAGAGGGATACAGCAGCTAAGGTGTTATGGAAGCCACTACCTTCACAATTTAGCCTTTCAGCCTAATTGCCAAAAGAGTCCCTTTCAATATCCTGATCACCTCATGTGTGCAGCACAATTTAACTTTGGGCAACCGCGAGACCTTGGCTCCAGCCAGGAAAGAACTAGAAACCAGTGTGAGGTCACTCCCAGAGACCACGACTGCCCGGACAACATTGTTGTTTCCCTGCACAGTCACTGTATTTAAAGCGGGTCTCCTGAGTACAAAACTCTGGGAGCAGCAACTTCGGAAGGTAGGTCTAGCTTGGGCAAGTGAATAGTCCATGGGTTTTTGGGATCTAGTGCATCTTGCTTTAAAGTGACTAAGCTCTCTGCACTTGAAGCACCTGTGGTCAGACACCGTTACAGTTGGAGCTAGATTAGCAGCAGTGTTCCCTTTTAGGCCCTTGATTTTGGGTTTACCCTCTTGGATGCTCTCATCCTTGGTGTTCATCAAACCCCTGTGAGAGGATGTCAAGGCCACTGCTTGGTCACGCTCCTCAGCGTACTTAAGTCTGGATCTCATTTTGCAAAGATTCAAAACCCACAATTTCCTGCTCTCTCTGCTGCAATCTCTCTACAGTTTCTTTAGGAGCTTCTACTGCCTTTTCCTTTCCTTCATAACACTGCTGCTTTAAATTCCACACTTCTTTTACAAGACAGCAGTTTTCCTCTGTAAATATTTTCTCTAAGCAATCATACTATTCCCTGGTCACATAATCTGACTCAGGTAATACCAGGTTTGTGCAGACAGCATGAGATTTTTCAACTTCATCTCCACTCTGCACACTTCCATGCAGGTTTTCCAAGTTTTTCGGTTGAGATGAGACTGAATTTCAGACACTGTTTGTAAACTTTCTTTTTGACACATTTTACTCTTTCCCTTGCCCATCTTGGCTGAAATAAAAAAAAATGTTGTACTTGCAACAATTACTCTGTCCTATTGCAGCCTTTAAACATAAAGCATGATCTTTATATTTATCCAGCATTTTCCACTGGCAATTAGCAAAACATCAGGTTAATATCCCACACAGGTAAACAGCAACTTCTCTGCATAGGGTTTCTATGGACCACACCCAACTCACAGCTCAGTACATAACAAAGTGTGGCCCTATGATGCCCAGCAATTTTTAAAACTTTTGCTTTCTGTTTAGAAAAAAGAAAATAGGTGCTGAACAGTTCACAGTAATATTGCTCACACGTCTCTCCACAGATAAAATATTGACTTTCTCAGCAATGCAGCAATCTCCACTGCAACTGACAGCTTTAACAGTTTGGTGTGTCATAGCAGTATTCAATAAATTCCATTCAGCACCATTGCTTCAGTTTAGCTGGGTGGACAGCTGTGATTTGGCTGTCCTTGGCTATCCCACTTCTGACACCACTTGTGGCACATGCACCCTTTTTTGACACAGGCACCCCATAGACATCTTCTAGTTGAAATAAATGGTGCTTGTATTGTTCCATCACAGTAAATATACTTTGTAAGAGTGATACCAGGCAACCTATCACTGGTTAGTCCCAGTTTTCCTCTCTAGATAGCTGGCATCAGTCACAATGCAGAAATGCACAGTACAGGTTTTTAAACGTGACAATACTCTCACAGTTGGCTGATGAACAGGTTATACTCCCACTTTGCCTTTAAAGGGAGTTTCCTGCAGATGCTCTGTAACCACTCTTGATTGCAGACAAACCTTGTCAGCACTGCTTTTAGCTGTAGAAAAGACACTGTGAAAGCATGTAAGATAAATCACATCACAATCTTGTTGGATACTCTCAGAGTCCATTAAGTTAATTACCAATGGGTCTTTCACTTCACCCTCATTGGCTGTAAAAATTGCTCCATTGTATCACTACACACTCCAACAAAACTACAAGATTCACAGAGAAGCTGAGGCTACCACACATGATCATCCCAGACAGTACTCTGGTAGTCTCTGGTGTGAACTCACCATATCTATGGGAGATGCTTAATTTTCCTATAAGTATAGGGTGATCCATTCCTTAGCATGACCTGTGTATTGGTTGCCTGCTGCTGATTGGTCTGGGTCAAATTACATTCTCAAAGCCAGAAGGGCCAAAGAGAATTATTCATGCGGAACCTATGCTTACCATCTGTTGATGTTATCCGAACAACTAAAAGGTGCGCACCTCACTCCATGTACTGAAAATCATCCACAAGTTCAGTGACAGTGGAGACGGAGAAATTTGGCTGGATGTCTTTCATGTGGAGACTGTAAGTGCAAGAAGTTTGCTAAACTCCCTTCCAGCCTGTAATTTTATTGGATCAGTCATTGCAGCACAATTGTCCTATGTGAACTATATTACTGGACATTGTTTATATGAGAAATTTTGACTTGGCTTTATATGGAGAGACTCTATTTTCATGGATTCCGATTTTTTTTTTCCTGAGGAGTCCCAATACATTAATACATCTTGAAAGAGTATTGGAATAACACAATTTGATTAATATTAATATATGTGAAATACTTATTTTTTAATCATTATTAATTATTTTTATACTATTGTGGGGGATTGATTTTTTGGTATTGTGGTTTTAACTTGTTCGTATATTTTATTCGAGAATGAGAAACGTAACATTTTGGCCGAGCATACTTACACCCAGATTCATATTGCATCTTGAGATCCTCTAGGATTTGAATATGGTCAGAACTATACTCATGTTCCTTGCCGTATTTTAAACCGCAACTTGCATGACGGTTGCATTACGATTTGAATCGGGTCCTAGAAGTATTATGATGTAGCACTCGATTATTTCTTTTAATGTTTAATCATATTCCACTTGTGGGCATGATTTGTGCTCATAGCCCTCCCATCTACTCAGTTATGATTAACTTACTGGTTTGTTACACAAACCTTTCCAGTTGCTATACACTGCACTAGTGTTAGTTATTCTACCCCCTCCATGTACCATTAGCAAGTCTGAGGTCTCTATCCCACTATTTAAAAGGTCTTAATTCCCTACAAAAGTGATCTCAAGCTGCAGGATATTATACATAAGAGAAAGAGACTATATTTTACTCTTTGGGAAACATTCCATGCCAATTCAGCCCCCAAGCTCCCAACCAAACACTACTATCCCATCAATCAAAATAAAGGGAAAAGCCATAGCCATTAACACCTCCTTAACCTTTACGCTTTTAAACTAAATGTAAGTATGGGAGTTATTTAATTTTTAGAAGATAAAATCTATTCCAAAGTTAATATGTGTTCCGAACATTGACCAAGTTTATTTTAAGGTATGAACTAAAGAAATGTTATGATTTAAAAGAAGGAATCTCCATTTGTGAGACAGGAAATTTCATGTTGTTTATCCCTCTATCTTAGTTTAAAACATATGCATAAGTCGCTTCAAGACTTACCTACTGACACACGCTACAGCTGCAGATAAAAATTACACCCTTTTATTCATATCAACACTTTTAATAAACCAGATTCCACAATATATTCATATACGACTAAAGCTATGCATGTTAACCCCTGCTTCTTTGGCTGTAAAGCTTGGTCTGGTTTTGTGCTGTCTTTATTCCTCAATCTGTCTGTCAGAGCCTAAATTATGATCCTGGTGCTTAAATCATCATTTGAAAACCCTCTGGTAATAGCAGCTAAGTATTCCCTAAAGTTTTACTTTCTTGAAAACATAGTGGGAATTTAGTCTCCCATTTATAAATATCAAATGGTAAGCTCAGATCCCACAGTTCACATTTCTACTCCTGTATTTTGAATTACACATTTCTTCTGATACATGCAAATCCAGCATATAGATATATAGATTAAACACAAAAAATTTCTTCAGGAGATTGGGGCGAGGTGGCCGAAGCTGTGGTCCATTTGTGGTGTCTTATAAATAAAAATAATAATAATAATAATAAAAAATAATAATAATAATAATAATAATAATAATAATAATAATAATAATAATATAATAGAACTATGTACCTACACCTATAAAGTTTACAACTTGCTGATTTGTATTTTACAAAGTCATACACCAAGCAGCACTTTTGTTCACCGAATTTACTGATATCTTTATTGAGACTAAAATGTATAATTCAAAATCGACTTGGATTTTGTCCCCTAAAGATATAAATTAGGGATTTATTGAACCATGACCTTTTAATAAAAGGTTGAACCATAACTAACTAAATGGATCATGGCACATTGACTAGCTATTTAAAGAGCTTTACTTTTAAAATTGAGATCACACAATCATTCTTTCTGTGAAATATATGCTTGTTAAAGGAGGCAGTAACCAACTGTGGTTTTCAACTTCAGATATACTACAGCTAACAGCGAGACCTGACAAGTGTACAGAAAACTAATAGTCTAGATTCTGGAATAAAATTATGTGACAATCTCAGATTCAAAGTATTCATATTTACCTAAATTTGGTTGTGAACTATTACTGTGTTATTAGTATGTAGATGTAAAAAAAGATTTCTTGGTCAGGCATGACTTATGCCGAGGTCAGACAGGGTACCATTAGCAGAGTCAGAGACTTGCTCCCTCCATCATACCTGATGGGAGGAAATGGTGAGATTGGGGGCATTTCTTGCTGACTGTGGGTCAGGTGCATAAATGTATTTAATTATGCATCCTCATGCATTAATGAGATTTTATTTTGTGGGAAAATATTATTTAATTGTGATACAGACAGACTTCAATTGTGTTGGTACACAGGAGATCCAACTAATACGAAGTCATCCTAAACTTTCAACGGGATACATTTTCCACATATCAGGTGCACCTTTGTTGGAAGGCTCAGTTCTTGGCACATTTATGCCAATGTAAAAAACTACAAACCACACAAAAGTGTTATATGCAACAAAGACAGTTTCCATGTCTCCTTACTAATTTAATTAAATGAGGCGTATGAGTAGAATAATGGAAAAGTTTAAATTAATGAAGTGGGTGCTTCTAAAGTTGTATTAGATGACTTGGTAGGTGGGGGAGATTAAAGTGGTAGGATGGCAGGACTTGGTAGGTGGGTAATCTTAATGTAGCAGAAGACAAGACTTTATAGGAGTGAGAGCATAAATTGGTAGTAGGGACTTGGCAGGTGGGTGATCCAAAAGTGGTATTAAACAATACTTGGTAGGTGGTGGAACATAAAGTAGTAGTAAGCAGTACTTGGTAGGTGGGTGATCTTAACAGGGGCGTAGGAATGGAAATTTTCATGGGAGGGCAAAAGGCCAAGGACTAGTATAGAGATTGGAGCCCCTTTTTCTTGCGTTTGATATCTTGTTTTACAACAATTCTAACAGGGACTATAGATATACAAAGACTCCCAATTCTAATTTAATTTTTGTTAGTGTTTCAGGGGTTGGCCAAACAATTATTTATACATTATTAAATAAATATTATTATTAATATTAATTAGCAATGAGTACAATAGCTGTTAGAAAGATAAATTAAATTGTTTAGCTTAAAAATTTACATTTTTCATAGTCATTAACCTAGTTTTTATTCAGATTTCATTGACAGCCTATGTCATTTGATTGGGAGTATTTTTAAATCTATAGTCACTGCCTCATTGGTTATGGCATGTGCTATCAATTTAAATTGTTTTATCTCATGTTTTTTATTGGAGGCACCTTTCGAAATTCAGGGTATAAGTAAAGCAAATAGTTGTTCATCATCAATACAGGTTATTTATTAAATGTTTATGAACAGAACACTTAGAGTTTTTTTAAATAAATAAACAAATCAAACAATCTGTCTTAAATCTATACTTAGGCAATCTATATTAAAGAACATTTCTTAGTTATACTAAGACAATCTATCATTTAAAATTGTTTCACACCACGACTTCCGAAAGAGGCATGAAGGCTTTTGTGTAGAAGTTCATGAAGGGGGGGGCAGTCTTTGCCAACCCAACAGAAATAATGCAGGGGGGGGGCGCCCTCCACCCCATGGTTCCTATACCCCTGGATCTTAAAGTGGTATTAGACAGGACTTGGTAGGTGGGGGAGCATAAAGTGTAGTAGGCAGGACTTTGAAGTGCCACATTTACTGTTTTCACCATTGCCAGTCAGTCCCATAAGACAATAAAAGTAGCCACACATTGTTTTTTCTGGGGTATTTAAAAACATTAAGATGTGGGTATGTGTCTATGAATATATTAGTAGGGGTGTGCACCGGTCACTTTTGGTGTTTTGGGTTTTGGGTTTTGGGTTCTGATTAGCTTGAGGTTTTGGGTTCTGATTTGTTTTGCCAAAACACCCCACGAAAGGTTTTGGTTCTGATTTTGGGTTTTGGGTTCTGATTTTTTTTTAAAAAAGCATAAAAATCCATATTTTTGGTTTTTTTTCACTCCTACACTATTATTAACCTCAATAACATTCATTTCCACTAATTTCCAGTCTATTCTGAACACCTCACACCTCACAATATTGTTTTTAGTCCAAAAGGTTGCACCGAAGTAGCTGGATGTCTAAGCTAAGTGACACAAGTGGGCGGCACAAACACGTGGCTCATCTAGGAGTGGCACTGCAGTGGCAGACAGGATGGCAGTTTGCAAGAGTTTGCTAGATGGAATTGTCCTTGGGCCCTCCCACCCACCCTGATGTTGTTGATATAGGACATTCGCACTTTAACAAACCAATCAGGAACAGTGAACGTAGTTTAATCTCTGGTACTAATATTTCTGGACTGCAGGACTATCTCTGATCGAGATCGTGGAGGAAATTGACGAGGAGGGTGTTGCTGGTGTGGATACAACAGGACCAAGGGATTTAGGTGTCCCTGGACTGCTGACGGTCCTAGCCACAGGTCCTGAACTAAACACTGAATTATGAAGGTTCTTCCGGTGACATATAAGGGAGGATGTCCCTAGGTGGCCAAGACCCTTACCCCTGCTTATTTGAGCTTTACATAAGCTACATATGGCCATACATTTGTTGTCCGGATTGGGATAAAAATAACCCTAGACCGAAGAGGTGGATTTTTTGGTCTTCTGACCAGGCATGACGATGGGCTTTTTCATCCCATGGACAACATCTGTTATCCCCCCTGGTGCCTTATTTAAGATAACCACATCAGCATCCTCCTCGTCAAGTTCCTCCTCAGCGCCAGCTACATCAATATCCTCCTCCCGGTGTACAACATTCACACCTTCATTAGCCATATCTGTAACTGGACTGTGGGTGATCCTTCCAGCATATGCAGAGGGCGTGCTGCAAATGGTGGAAGGAGCCACCTCTTCCCATACAGTGATGGGAAGGTCAGGCTTCGCAACCACCAACACCCTTGGTCTCGCCTTGGGGATTTGTGATGCCATCTCTTTAGAAGGCAGAGTTGTTTGCTGTGTTGTTGATGACAGCTTAAGTCTCTTACATTTTTTAGAGGGGTGGGGAGGAGGAGGCCTTAGATCCTTGGGTGAAGCTGAACCACTAGTCATGAACACGGGCCAGGGCCTAAGCCATTCCTTGCCACTCCGTGTCGTAAATGGCATATTGGCAAGTTTACATTTCTCCTCAGATGATTTGAATTTTCTTTTTTTCTAATTGTAGTGAACTTTGGCTTTTTGGATTTTACATGCCCTCTACTAGGAGATTGGGCATCGCTCTTGGCAGACGACGTTGATGGCATTTCATCGTCTATGTCATGACTAGTGGCAGCAGCTTCAGCATTAGGAGGAAATGGGTCTGGATCTTTCCCTACTTTATCCTCCAAATTTTTGGTCTCCATTATATGTAGCACAAGATACTGCAGAATGTGTGAACTTGGTAATATTGCAGACAGTACCAATGGACTTATACTGCTGGATTGGTTTTGCAAATTTAGTTATAATTATTATTTTTTTTTAATTTTTTTTTTTAGTGTGTTTTTATAACTTTTTTTTTATTTTTTAAAAACTTGGGAATAATGGGTAAATATCTATGCCCTTAGAAGCACAGAGCACAGGACACAGCACCATTGGACTGAACAGGACACAGCACAGGACCCAGCAGCACCACTGAACTCAGCAGGACAGAGCACAGGACACAGCACCACTGGACTGATATACTGCAGAATGTGTGAACTTTGTAATATTGCAGTACCACTGGACTTTTACTGCTGAATGTGTGAACTTGGTAATATTGCAGTACCAATGGTCTTATACTGCAGGATTGGTTGTGCAAATTTTGTTGTAATTAAAAAAAATTTTAATTATTTTTTTGTATTTTTTTTTATAACTTTTTTTTACATTTTTTAAACACTTGGGAATAATGGGGAAAAAACTATGCCCTTAGAAGCACAGAGCACAGGACACAGGACCACTGGACCACTGGACTGAACAGGACACAGCACAGGACCCAGCAGCACCACTGAACTCAAAATTGACAGAGCACAGCACACAGCACCACTGGACTGATACTGCAGAACACAGCACAGCACAGCACAGAACTAAACAGCACAGCACGAGAACTACCAGGACAGAGGACCACCTAACACACCCTCCCTCTACCCTGATCAATGCCCGAGTGAAGATGGCGGCGACTAGCGGGGAATTTATAGGATCCGAGTATCGCGAGATCCGACAGCGGGATTATGACTCAGAGCCTCGGTTTCAAGTTTTCATTTGGCGCCAATACCCGGATCTGTCTCGGATCCGACTCGGATCGGAAAGGTTTGGGTGGGCTCGGATTCACAAAATTCGAGTGCGCTTATCTCTAATTAAAATAAGTAAATATTATCAATCTTTCAGAACACATTTTCTAATTTTTTTTAATGTGGGCCATATGTGTTTTGTTCCATATCCAGCCTAGAAAATAGTAGGGTTCCAGACTACATTGGCAAGTACTAAAATGTGATCTAAAATTAACTAACCACCTAATTTACCTATACAATATGAAATGCTATAGTGAGTCAAATGCATCTCATGTTTGTTGTGTTTATGTTGCATGTATACAGTTTATGACTATGCACATTTCTTTCCTTGTACATTTTCCATTACCAGTATGACAAAAGTGAGTTTACAGATGAGTTTTCTGGGACTTTAATTGAGGTCTTTGATTGATTGAAATGTAGAAAATGTATGGCACACAAAAAAGGAAGCATAAAAAACTGAAGTGCAATAATGTATGCTGCAAAACTATAAGGATATCAAGCCTTCAATTAATACAAATATATAATACAGTGTTGCAATGTGCCCTAAAATATTTAATGGATTTCATGTAAAAAAAATCTGGAGGTATAATAAGGTTTCAATGCAACAAACTGGTTGCAAAAAGCTGCAACAACAATGCAAATAAAATACTTTCCCTACGAGCTGCAAATACTTCCCCTACAGCCAACAATGCAAATAAAATAATTTTCCTACAAGCTGCAAATACTTTCCCTACAGCCACTTTATCTTCCTGTAGGGAAAATTATTTTTATGTCTTGATGTCCTGTAATAGAGTTCTGCAGAGCTGAAGTGAAGCAGAAGTGAAACTGGACAGATTTGAGTCAAGTTGTGGATGTAGGGCTGATAAATTCGGTATACTGAATTATGTGAAGTATGCTTATAGGTTAAATGTAAACAGAACACTAGGTAAAAATAATAAGTAAGATCAAGAGTGGTGTGTCTAATAAGAACAGATGAATAGGATAAAAAAGAATTGACAATGATGGAAAAAAGTGTGGTCAAACAGGGGTTAATGTGATGGTGCAAAGGTGGTGGGGACTGATCTGACTGAGGTGGTAACATTTGGGAAAGTGTGGATAGTGTACAAAGGTAAGACAGAGAAGTGGGTTGGGATCAATGTGAGTTATGTGTAAGTAGGTAAAAAGTGGATGGAGGTTGTAAAATATGGATTGTAAGAAACAATTAAATAAAGGGTTCCTGTTGCTTTGCATGGTCACACCTCCGACGTTCGACCTCTCTGACCTCTACACATCATGAAATGCATACACACCTCAGCTGCCCAGTTTATTAAAAAAAAAGAGGTGAAGGGCAATAAGTGTGGGCCTCGCTCAAGGGGTCTGTGCTGAGGCACCAACAGCATTTCTCAAAGTCTGGCTTTGTATCCAGGGGCCATTTTCAAACTGCTTACAGTAATCCTTCTGAAATTTTTTCAATAAAAAGACAATATTGACCAACGGCGCTATAGTAAACAGCTATAGATGGTAAATAAAGTCCAACAAATATATCAAATGGTAGTAGGCAAACAAATAGCACTGATGTAGATAACCAAAATAATTAATTAAAGCTGGGTATAAAGGGAAGAAAAGTGAATGTTCCAAATAGGATTAAATTATAATAAAAATATATATATATAATAGATGAAGGTGAAAGGATGGACAGAAAAAATGTATATGCCCAAGGAAAATTAGCATAGGTCACATGTATATAACACAGACCCTGTGATGGCATCAGAAAAGAGTAAAAATATATGCTGATAAAAGTCACTATAAACGATAAAAATATATGGTGGAAAAATAGTGGTACTGTCACGGGCACTAGGAGTCTTTACCCAGGGATCACCAGATGGTAGGCCTACCAGAGCAATGTAGATGGTAATAGGGTACTCTGGTAGCTGGGTGATCACGGAACATGAAATGATGACCGATGAGATGCTCAGGAAAGTCTATGACTAGCAACACTGGTAATAATGAGGTAATGATACACAAGGAACTGTATGGACAAGGACACGTGAAGGTAGTCAGTGGTCTGCAATAGCAAGTTGTACCACTGCTATAGTGAGGAGGAATGTCCAACAGAGACAAGGAGGTGATGAGAGTCAGCGGTCTGCGGGTAGCAAGTTGTACCGCTGTCTGAGTGAAGGAATGGAATCCAAGTGGAGGTATCCAGGTAGTCAGTGGTCTGCGGTAGCAAGTTGTACCACTGCTATGTGAGAGGATAATGGAACAGGTGATACCGGAAACAGGGATCAGTGGTCTGACATCAGGCAGTTGTACCACTGCATATATATGTGAGGAGGTGCACGGGGGAAGACTGCAACACAGGATATACACAGGCACCTTATACACGATCCACAGTAATATGCACAATATAGGTATATATATATGTAAATGACTGATCAGGTCTGCAATCTAGAAAGTCTCTTGAAGTAGTCCAGCACAATGATAACACAGTCAATGATGGCAATAGACTCAGCGGATAGCAGACTCCAGAGAGAACCAAACACAGTCCAGCAAGATATGCAATACACAGCACAGTCAATGAGAAGTATGCATACCGTGGTTCAGCAGTAGCAGTAAGATGGGATTGCAGCGGTACCTGAGCGGCTGGAGACCGACTGGATAGGAAGTCCCTGGATAGGAGAAGCAGCGGTCTAGCAGGTGCAGCGCACAGGTGAGTAGACCGACAGGGACACGAATCCACAGGAGTCAGCAACACGTGGAACTGGACTCATAGGAAACCCAGGAGAATGGAGATGATCCAGCAGAGGGTAGTAGAAGAGATACAAATCCAATGCTGACAGGAGGGTAGAGGCCAGTGGAACACGTGAAGGCGTGGAGAGTGGATCAGCAGGAGATGGACGATAGCGCTGACCACAGCGGCAGGACTCAGCGGCACACGGAGGTAACCAGTAGCAACCACAGGAACCAACAGCGATGGGAAACAGGAGTGCAGCGCAGGGCAGGAGCTGTAGATCACGAAGTGTAGCAGATGGTAATGAAAAGCGGCAGTCTCGAGGAAGTCACAGCAAAGATGAGATGAGAGTGTAGTGCACGGAGGCAGCGGATAGTAGTTAGCTGGCAGTCACGATGTTGAACACAGGCGAGTTGCAAGCAGGAGACTGTAGTGCACAGAGGCAGCGGATAGAAATCAGCAAACAGACTTGATGAGAAGCAGGTGAGTGAGGTAAAAGCTGGAGTGCACGGAGGCAGCGGATAGCAATGAGCAAACAGTCACATTGATATAAAATAACGTTGAAGTGGTGTAGAAGACTGTAGTGCACGGAGGCAGCGGATAGGAATCAGCAAACAGTCATGATGATAAAGTTGATGGTAGAAGTGGAATGGAACCACAGTAGTAGAAGTGGTTTGGAAACCACAGGAATCAGCAGCACTGAATACACAAGTAATACAGGAACACCTTCAGAGACTCATGAGGAATGAGACTCCAAGATCAGGCAACGTGGTAGTGACCACAGGTGCTTAATATAGGGAGGTTGCCTGATCTGCCAATTAAGTTAAAGGGGTATACACTGAAGTATAGAAAAGGGCTGCGCATGCGCAGACCCTCAGGATGGTGGACGGCCACGGTTCCTAAATGTCCGGGAAGAGGCACTCACGGTCCGGTGAGTGACAGTACCCCCCCTTTTAAAGGTGGGCACAGAACGCCTGGAACCGGGCTTGTCCGGATTTTTGGAGTAAAACTTCTTCAAAAGGGCAGGAGCATTAAGATCTTCAGCTTTGATCCAAGAGCGCTCCTCAGGACCAAAGCCCTTCCAATGAACGAGGAAGTGGAGGACTCCTCGCGAAATTTTTGCATCTAGTACCTCGGTAATCTCAAAATCCTCCTCCTGATGGACTTGAACTGGCTGCGGAGCTGAGGGAGGAGTTGAAAAACGGTTAATAATAAGAGGTTTGAGCAAAGATACATGGAAGGCATTAGAAATCCGAAGACTCTTAGGAAGAAGGAGTTTCACACATACTGGATTGATAACTTGAATGATCCTATATGGACCAATAAAACGAGGGGCGAATTTCATGGATGGAACCTTCAAACGAATATTTTTTGTGGATAACCAGACACGATCTCCAATTTTTAGTGGTGGAATAGCCCGCCTCTTCTTATCAGCGAAAGATTTATATTTGACAGATGTCTTCTTTAAACAGGTTCTAACCTGAGACCAGATATTTTTAAAGGTCTGACAAACAGTCTCCACCGCAGGAACTTGGGTGGGCGGGAGGGCAGGAAATTCCGGAAAAGACGGATGGTGACCGTAAACCACCAGTACTTGACTTTTTGAAGATGACTCCTGAGATCCATCTTCAACGTCCGATGACGTCACGGACGCCCGATGAGGAGAAAGGCGTTCAGACTGAACCTTATCGCACAGATCTGTAGATGAAGGATTCTGTGGAGAAGGACCTGGTGGAATAGACGAATGCTGTCTTTTGAATGAAACCACTTGAGAGAGACAACGATGATGACATTCAGCTCCCCAAGACGTAACTTGAGAAGTGCGCCAGTCAATCTGGGGAGAATGACATTGAAGCCACGGAAGGCCTAAGACAATCGGACTTGTCGTAACAGGAAGAATTAAAAACGAAATCTCTTCATGGTGTAGCACACCAATCTGAAGCGTTACTGGAGACGTACTCTGGGTGATGAGACCATTGATGAGACGTGATCCATCTATAGCAGTCACAGTAATCGGTGTTTTCAAAGTAATCACTGGTAGGGACCATTGATTCACTAGGGATTTAGAAATGAAATTTCCTGCTGCTCCAGAATCAATCAGTGCTTGAGACTCAAAGGATTTGGTAGCAAAGGAAATCGTCACATCAAAAGCGCAGACTTTTAATTTCGTAGAAGGTGGAGAGGACTCCAGGAACCCTAACCTTATCTCCCCAGTATTGGTTAGAGCCCGGCATTTCCTGGGACAAGAATTGAGCATATGCGTAGAATCAGCACAATAGATACAAAGTCTATTCTTTATTCTTCGGTCCCTCTCCTCTAAAGTTAATTTGGAGCGACCTATCTCCATGGGTATCACCGGAGATGAAACTGGGTGAAATTGAGGATTTGAGAGAAGAGGTGTTTTAACCGAAGTTGTTTTCTCAGATTCTCTTTCACGAAACCTCATGTCTACACGATGGCAAAGAGAGATCAAATCTTCTAAAGAGGAGGGTACTTCTTGTGAGGTCAGTGCGTTTTTAATTTTATCGGAAAGCCCCTGCCAGAAGGCGGCGATCAGTGCCTCAGCGTTCCACTGAAGTTCAGAGGCTAATATCCGAAATCGAATGACGTACTGAGCCACAGTGCGAGATCCTTGGCGAAGACGGAGAATGCTGGATGCAGCGGAAATAACACGACCTGGTTCATCGAATACACTTCGGAACGTGGAAATAAATTCGGCACTATCCTGTAACAATGGATCGTTTCTTTCCCACAGAGGGGTAGCCCATGCGAGAGCTTGTCCAGAAAACAATGAAATAAGATAGGCCACTCTGGAACGATGGGTAGAAAAATTTTGAGGTTGGAGCTCAAAATGAACTGAGCATTGAGTAAGAAAACCCCTACAGGTTTTGGGGTCTCCATCATATTTTGACGGAGTAGGCAGGTGTAGCGTGGAAGCAGTAGACACCTGGGATGGCACAGGGGAAGAAGATGACGACACAGAAGGATCAACAGTGGCTGCTACCTTTGGCACAGAAGTTACTTGGGCGACTAAAGTCTGATAACATTGCAGCAACTGTTGTTGACGAACATCTTGTTGTTCCATACGGGTAACCAGATACCGCAGCATCTCTATAGCTGTTGGTTCCGAATCTGGGTCTGTCATGGCCTGATCTTACTGTCACGGGCACTAGGAGTCTTTACCCAGGGATCACCAGATGGTAGGCCTACCAGAGCAATGTAGATGGTAATAGGGTACTCTGGTAGCTGGGTGATCACGGAACATGAAATGATGACCGATGAGATGCTCAGGAAAGTCTATGACTAGCAACACTGGTAATAATGAGGTAATGATACACAAGGAACTGTATGGACAAGGACACGTGAAGGTAGTCAGTGGTCTGCAATAGCAAGTTGTACCACTGCTATAGTGAGGAGGAATGTCCAACAGAGACAAGGAGGTGATGAGAGTCAGCGGTCTGCGGGTAGCAAGTTGTACCGCTGTCTGAGTGAAGGAATGGAATCCAAGTGGAGGTATCCAGGTAGTCAGTGGTCTGCGGTAGCAAGTTGTACCACTGCTATGTGAGAGGATAATGGAACAGGTGATACCGGAAACAGGGATCAGTGGTCTGACATCAGGCAGTTGTACCACTGCATATATATGTGAGGAGGTGCACGGGGGAAGACTGCAACACAGGATATACACAGGCACCTTATACACGATCCACAGTAATATGCACAATATAGGTATATATATATGTAAATGACTGATCAGGTCTGCAATCTAGAAAGTCTCTTGAAGTAGTCCAGCACAATGATAACACAGTCAATGATGGCAATAGACTCAGCGGATAGCAGACTCCAGAGAGAACCAAACACAGTCCAGCAAGATATGCAATACACAGCACAGTCAATGAGAAGTATGCATACCGTGGTTCAGCAGTAGCAGTAAGATGGGATTGCAGCGGTACCTGAGCGGCTGGAGACCGACTGGATAGGAAGTCCCTGGATAGGAGAAGCAGCGGTCTAGCAGGTGCAGCGCACAGGTGAGTAGACCGACAGGGACACGAATCCACAGGAGTCAGCAACACGTGGAACTGGACTCATAGGAAACCCAGGAGAATGGAGATGATCCAGCAGAGGGTAGTAGAAGAGATACAAATCCAATGCTGACAGGAGGGTAGAGGCCAGTGGAACACGTGAAGGCGTGGAGAGTGGATCAGCAGGAGATGGACGATAGCGCTGACCACAGCGGCAGGACTCAGCGGCACACGGAGGTAACCAGTAGCAACCACAGGAACCAACAGCGATGGGAAACAGGAGTGCAGCGCAGGGCAGGAGCTGTAGATCACGAAGTGTAGCAGATGGTAATGAAAAGCGGCAGTCTCGAGGAAGTCACAGCAAAGATGAGATGAGAGTGTAGTGCACGGAGGCAGCGGATAGTAGTTAGCTGGCAGTCACGATGTTGAACACAGGCGAGTTGCAAGCAGGAGACTGTAGTGCACAGAGGCAGCGGATAGAAATCAGCAAACAGACTTGATGAGAAGCAGGTGAGTGAGGTAAAAGCTGGAGTGCACGGAGGCAGCGGATAGCAATGAGCAAACAGTCACATTGATATAAAATAACGTTGAAGTGGTGTAGAAGACTGTAGTGCACGGAGGCAGCGGATAGGAATCAGCAAACAGTCATGATGATAAAGTTGATGGTAGAAGTGGAATGGAACCACAGTAGTAGAAGTGGTTTGGAAACCACAGGAATCAGCAGCACTGAATACACAAGTAATACAGGAACACCTTCAGAGACTCATGAGGAATGAGACTCCAAGATCAGGCAACGTGGTAGTGACCACAGGTGCTTAATATAGGGAGGTTGCCTGATCTGCCAATTAAGTTAAAGGGGTATACACTGAAGTATAGAAAAGGGCTGCGCATGCGCAGACCCTCAGGATGGTGGACGGCCACGGTTCCTAAATGTCCGGGAAGAGGCACTCACGGTCCGGTGAGTGACAGGTACCTTAAAAAATGTCTCGCAAACTTCTTCCCAAGTTTACCAAAGTCCGTGAAGCCCTCCAGGGCTACACACGAGGGCTTTCTCCTTCCGGAGACGATGCACCGCCGACTGTAGCTGAATCCAGTGACGTCAGTTTCCTGTGACCTGGAATGCAAGCCTGCGTTCCAAGAGCCGCACTTCCGGTTTTAGACAGCTGGAACTCGCGGCACCGCTGTACAGTATAAAAAAATGAAAAAATGAATATAGGGGCAGAGAGTCCTCTTCTTCTTTAGAAGACAGTGATGATGTGTATAAACCAATGCGTTTCACCCCTCCATCGGGGGGCCTTCTCAGGGAAAGTACAAAAAGAGTGTGTGAATCCATTTCAGTGGAGGAGGCGGTGCTAATATGCTAAACCTCCATCTTGGACATCCCCCTAATAAAATTTTAATTGGTGGACATCAGCATATCCTAAAAAGGGGGAGTCAGTCCAGATGAATAAAAGCCTTTTTTATTTCCTTTGAGTCATCTAAATGATGGTAGGCTGACATACATGTAAACACAAAGGATAATATGTGCCACAACAAAAAACCACATGAAATCCAATCATATAGATAGATTTACATAAAAAAAGTAAAAAATGTTTAAAATAGTGGAAAAATGAAATAAAAATAGTAACAAAAATATCATTAAAAAATAAAATATGTTAAAATATAAAAACAACAACAATGGAGGATGTGTGAAGTTGTATAAATTACCGAGGCAGAAAGCAGTTCGGAAACCACCTGAAAAAAGTGTAATTCAGACATCAAAAAAAAAAAAAGGAGATCCAGACTCTCTACAAAAAAGAGCCCAAAATTTTTTCTGAGGAATCAATTAATTTTTGCTGAGCCATAATAACTGATGCTGAGAGGTATCTGCGATGGGAGCTGGGGTTATGATTATACTGTAGTAGAAGAGGATATTGCCCACAGACTAATAAAAACGCATATACTTAGTAGACAATGTGTAGAGTTTATGGAGTGGAAGTGTTTCTTCTCTCTTTACAGTGGGATCATAATCACTTTTACCTGTACTTCTGCACTGGGTGATGGTCAGAAAATTATGGAGGATAATTTCTTTGCTTGCAAGCTGGGAATTCTTATTAAGCTTTGCTTCACATTTTTTTGTAAGATCTATGGACAGAAACCCCATCAGATCTGGGTAGGTTCTGTGGCAGACAGCACCTTTCATGTAATCACACTCTGATCCTCTTGTCCTGGGATTTGCTTTGTTATAACTTCATGACTCTAACATCTCTTGATGACAGAAAAAAATAAAAGGAGCTTATAGTCTAATTTGAATAAAGGAAGGAGACAAGTGGTAAACTGCTTTTAGCACTAAATATGACTACTTTAAATATTTAGTCATGCCCTACTGGTTTACCAATACTCCTGCAGTCTTTCATCCTTCCATCAATAATATATTTTAGTTTTCTCTGGATACATATTTAATTGTATTGCTTGCTGACCTACTGATCATTCATACATTTTACCTCTATACAGCCTTTTGTCTTCTGTTTTGATCACTGGTTTAGTCCCTGACCACATCTAGATCTCTTCTTGATGCTTTACCTCAATCCCAGGATTCATGAAATTCTCTCATTACTGCCTGTCTAGCATTATTTGTCTTTCTTTGGGTTTTATTTCTTCTTTCTTTATCGTGTGCAGTTTTATTTTACTCCTTGTCACAACTCATCTCTTGGGCTTTCTGTAAGTCCATTATGGCAACTCTAACAAAATGACAGCTGAAACTCCATCTTGGTGTTTGTACTTTCATGTGTGTATTACTTTAAAAGCTTATAGAACCAGTGATTTTGCAATGCTTATATAATCAAGGAAACATACCACATGTTTTGCTAGGATGGTGTCTCTGTGCCTACTGCACATGCTCAAACTTCTTATCAGTAATAAACCAATAGAAAGTCCAAAAATCATGTTTATACCTTATATGCAAATGATTTCAGGGTCCTGGTTGCAAAAGCAAAGTAACTGCGACATAACCCTTCTTCAGCTTGGATCACTGCAGGGATGCAAAGTTCTCTGTTTGTTACCAGTTTTTTCATCCTAGTTTTTGAGATAACATGCCATCAGAGGCACTG
Source organism: Mixophyes fleayi (assembly GCF_038048845.1). NCBI lineage: Eukaryota > Metazoa > Chordata > Amphibia > Anura > Limnodynastidae > Mixophyes > Mixophyes fleayi. The sequence continues at coordinate 290,435,740 of NC_134402.1, forward strand.
AGAAAAACAGGGCCCTAGGATAATCTGTGATTAAACATATTTACTGGAAAAATCTATTGACAGATAAGTAACACTTTTTATTTACTATTTGTATTATATTTACTCTTTCTACTGTATTGTTCACAAAAATATACAATACACTTATTTGACAGTCTTAGTGTAAAGTATTATTAATCCTTTGTAACCCGAACCTGCATTTTTTCACTGCTCTTAAAGTCCTCACTCTGCTGATGTTAAAGGTAACTTTTTTCTGCATTGTTTAATTTGAAGTTAGTGAAGCTAAAGGAATTCTGAAACATTGTCAATGTTGTACTGGGGCATGAAAGAAACCCTATGATAACGGCCCAATATAATAATAATGATGCCACTTAGGGGATGTGTTCAGCAAGTTGAATGGGTGTGACCAGCCCATGCAGTGCAAGACTAAGAACTTCTCTTAGGGATTGGCGTTATATATACATTACATTCAACTATAGTGTTTAAACAATATCATTTTATTTTTGTGGACTGTGGATGCATGTTGCCATAATAGTAATTCTATATCCATTATATTGAAATTAGTAAAAAGTAAAGTCCAATTAAAATATCCTTACCACGATAGCCTTTGATTCACATGCACATATACACCCCCTTCACAGTTTTGAGTTGCATTCAGCGAGTGAGTCCCACTTGCCCAAAATTGTAAGCTCACTTAATGTGTAATTGAAAAATTATTTTCAATTGCCATAGAGTAATAAAAGACAACTTTAATTGTCTTTGGTACTGTACTTTATTAGTGACAATTTGTAAAACACGCTATGTTACTTGATATATAATATATTTCCTTTTTTTTAACAAAAAAACATTCTTTGTGTATACACTGACAATTTTCATAGGTAGTAGGATTTGGAGCATTGCCTTACTACCTTTTTTTATTTATTGATGTGTAGTTGTATATTTTTTTATATCTTCAGAATTAGATTTTGCAGAAAATATAGTTATATTTTTTATCAAGCAACTTTATGCCAGAAATGTATAAAATAAAGAGTGGCACTTAAGTATAAATCATATTATACATTGAGAACAATGGTTTACCTGCTACAAAAGCAGACCAAAACACGTTGTTCATTTGTCTGTGAATTTATCATATGGACATTTATGGTCTTATAATCACTTTGATTATTATTGTTTTGACCTATTGAAATAATGCATTGTAGCATTAGGTTTATGTTTGCAGTTTATTGTATTTGCAACATTTCAGATAATATGGTTTACAATATTTAGTAAAATGTGTGTTTTTTCCAGTTTTGTGGCCCTTGGATCATGTTAATAAATATTGCTATATTTTTATGGCTAACCCACTTCTGTCTCTGTATATCAAGTAGCACATAGGAAATCATATGAATAAAGTTATATATTAGCCATTTATTGCATGTTGACAAGTCCATGACCCACATATTTGCAATGTATATTTATATGGAGTATATTCAAAATACTTAAAGAGTTAGACAATTTAAAGGAAAAAAAATACTGAAGTATTGCAATGGTTAATTAATAAAACAAAATGTATGTTACAGGTATTGTAAAAAAACTACTAGAAACATTCTGTATTATGAGAGTTTAGTTTTCACAACATTTCACAGTTTAAGAAGTCAATCAAACTTAATGAAGTATAGAAGAGTAGTATATAGTAACTGGTTTTACTAGTTTTGACACGCTAACTTTGCACATACTGGTGGTAGTCTCACATTTAGAAGAACAAAGTAATACATTTATAGATAAGGCACAGTATTCAGTCATGTATCCATTCTAAATAGATACATGACCACTGCAAAGGGGCAAGACTTTGAGTATGCACAGACAATAGATTATTGTCAATCAGAAATTCAGTCAAGTTGAGTAAACATAGTGCTTGATAATTAACATCATGTGCTAGATTTACTAAAGGGCAGATTGTTAAAACCTCTAGTTTTGGGCAAATTTTCTAGAGGTTTCAAAACCTCCACATTTACTGAAGACCAAACCACTAGAAAACTACCTGAAAACCACAGTTTACCAAAACAGCACATTTCACATCGCTGTCCCGATTTTTAACAAGAAAACAATGCAATCCATCAAATTTATTAAGCAGCAGTTTGAGTTTTTTTGCTATTCAGAATATAACAGGAGGCACCATTGACTTATGAATTATGGAGGCAGTCCTTATTTATTGAATGAGGGGCAAAATTAATTTATAATTAAGTTATGGGTGCAAATTAAATTTTCCTTATATTATATCACTTTAATTTTGTCCCTTAATATCAAGGAAAATTCTTTGGTGGGGGAAAACTTGTTTCAACCATTGGAGAAGGCATTAAACAGCAGTCCACAAAGGAGAGCATATTCTAGTGGAAGTGTTGGGTGGATACAATACACATACAAGATGTGTTTCAGTGTAAATAACAGGAGGCTTAACTTCCCCATTATTGTCTGGTACTCCACCTTAACTGAAAACATACTAGTGTTTGACCTCCTACTAGGACAAACTGTAGGAACAGAATTATGAAAACCTACTTTTGTGTTCCTACATATAGTATACCAATTGGAACTAAAAATACATGGTGATGGGACAGACAAGATGAGTTCCCATAAACATTCAACCATCTAAGGCTCTGGTGTGTTTGAAACAATACTTACTACAAGGAGGCCACTCAGAAATAGGGAGGCGATTGCAGTGTTGTTGAGGGTCACCATCATAGGACCTGCAGTCAGTCCATTCAATACCCCCGTCTGTAGCCTGTATACTACTGAGGCCCTAATAAACAAGCTCATCTACTGACAGCAATAATACCAAACACAATTATAATTGCTGACAATAAACCAAGAATGTGACTGAATGGCATGCTATAATAGAATTAGTTAATATTTCTTCTCTATTCCTACCAATAAATAGAGCCAGGAACAATGCCTTCACATGAGAAGAATGTTGGTATACCTTTAATGCCCTACCCTATGGGTATATACACTCACCAAATATAGTCCAGTACCTGAGCAATGCAAACCTAGGGATATGAACTTTCACCCCACCGAGGACAATAAAATCTCAGGAATAAAAAATATGTAACTAAAGCATTGCAAATCTTCAAGGAAAAAGAGCAACAAGCAACGTCCACTGCAGCCAAAGACTCAAACCTTCAGAATCTAAGTAAGTGCCCTGTAAGGCCTGGCATTCTATTCCTAGAGTTTATGGAAGCCAGGATAAAAACAGCAGGTGACCAGACCCTAGTATAATTCTTGTCCAAAAATTATACTATATTAAAGAAAGAGCTATTTAAGGAATACATTGCCCTCCAGCATGTGGAATCTACCACAGGGAAAGAGCCAGTGACCAAACATATACATCTTCCCATTGCTGAATGGGTAAGAGACATGCACCAGTCCCTGCATATGCTCATAAGAGGGGGAACTCATTAGAGGATAGGCCAGTAATGCCATGTCCACCAAATAACTTTGTTTTAAGGCTCATCAATTGAGTGTTATGCATCTGTCTGGCAAGTATAATACATTCATGACTGACACAGGTGAAGATAAAATCCCCATTTTAAAACCCTCCCAAGTGGCAGAAGTAAGAGACTTCTGAGACTGAAAGATTTTAGCCTGTTTCACAGATAGCTGAGCAACTGTGGGTAGCAACAGCCTATGGCAAATCATTGATATCAATGGAGAGACTGACAGTGCATACATGTGCATTAGAAGCAACTGTAAAAATGCAATTTATGTAGAGAAGACAATTATAACATCATAATAATTGTATTTTAGGGAAAAAAGGAAAAATATTTTTTCTCCCCAAAGATTTGTTATTAATGATTATGGGCCTGATTCATTAAGGATCTTAACTTAAGAAACTTCTTATTTCAGTCTCCTGGACAAAACCATGTTACAATGCAAGGGGTGCAAATAAGTTTTCTGTTTTGCCCATAAGTTAAATACTGACTGTTTTTTCATGTAGCACACAAATACTTGATAGCTTATTTGTACACTGAAATTTAAAGTTGATATTTGTGTGCTACATGAATAAACTACATGAATAAACTTATGTACAAAACAGAATACTAATTTGCACCCCTTGCATTGTAACATGGTTTTGTCCAGGAGACTGAAATAAGAAGTTTCTTAAGTTAAGATCCTTAATGAATCAGGCCCTATGTTATTAACAGGTGACCTTAATGGACCATTTTTTTTTCTGTGCATTCTTTTGGGACTTTATATTCCACGTATGTATTGGACATATCTTGCAATGTATTGACTGTTATAACAGAGCGCATCTAGACCTGTATTCAAAAAGAGACGTATTTTCAGACCCTCTCCTAGTTGAATACTGACGAGCATGTGCCCGATTTATGTGTGTTTTAAAAAAAAAAAGCACAGTTTATGTTTGTTTTATATTCCTTGTCGAAGTCAGCTTATCGGATAAAGTCATTTCAATTAAAGTCTAGCAAACTTGGTTGTCTTTGTCTGAAAAGATGCGTACGGTACGCATCGACGTACAAGGGCACGCTACAGCGTGAAAGGGTGTACGCATCCACTACACGTGGCAGCAACAGTAATTGGTCTTTTACCATACATTCGCACAAACACGCATACTTAGAAAATAGTACACATTAATGGTAGTTGCAACACATAGTCAGTTATGTCGAAATATAGTAGTATTTATATGTTATATTAGAGTTACATGCATATTAGTGAAATACACGGAACAGGTTGAAGGAATCACATCATGAGTGGTATCATAATGAACCTCGTTACATATCCTACTGTTTGGTTCACTCTGCGAGGGAATCGCAGAGTGCATACACAAGTTATGAATGATAGGGAATTATGAACTACTTAAGACTAAGGAATCTTGGCGGGAAGAGCCGAGCATACCCCCTGGAGAGATGACCCCCTCCTTTGGATTCCTTGGGATGAACCAGCCAATGATTGACAACCCCTTGGACATTCCTGAGACCTGGACCAATAGATACAAGCTATACCATCTTCATTGTATTACTGTATTTGATTGTGTATATAAGCTGCAGCTTGTGATCCAGTGGGCAGACATCTTGTCCCCAGACTTCAGGATTGAATGACTGCACTGGATCCAGAGCGCCTGCGATAAGTAACGGCTGTATTTATTATTACTTCGCTTGAGCATATTATTCTACTTATTGCAAATAAATCTTTGTGCGTTGGAAACACAAATCGAGGTTCGACAATCGTTATTGGTTAGCGACAATACGCACATAACAATTTGGGGGCTCGTGAGCTTTGGAGGTTTCGTTGCCGATGATACGCAAGACCAACGGATTTCGGTTCCGCAACAAAGGGTGGAGACGCGTCATAAACGGGTAAGAACGCATTGTGTTCAAAACCTGAATTTTACTCTGTGTTGTGAAACCGAATGTCCGTTTTGCATTATCTAGGGCACGCTAACTAGAACCTAGGGACAAAAGAGAAAACTGTTTCTTTTTACTGTCATTGTGCGTTTTAACTGTATTGCATTGCTTAGCGTATGTGTATTTCCTGCTGTGCATACGCGAACTTCCGGTAGATTTGCCACGTGGTTAAACAATCGTTTTGATAGTTATTATACATGCATAGTATAATTACTTGTGAAAGCCTCTGAGATATTATTACTGTTGTTGGGAACTTTTGATTTTCTGCGCAGAAAAGGTGTATAGCGTGTGATGTTGTAACGTAGATACACTGTTTATTATTCATTGTGCTCAGTTGCTGTCTGACGAGGCGGATTGCCCAACTGAAGGACGGTATACAGGGTAGGTATACCGAATGCGAAAACTGAGTTTTCGCAAAGCGCTACCAATAGATCGCAAGGTTTGCTAATAATTAGTATTGGTAGGCAGTGCGATCTAACCGCATCTTTAGAGCGAATTGGTGAAGCAGCTAGGAGGAATTATATTGGAAAGGCTGGTTGGTTGTATCGACTTTGTTCTCCCAGTTATAATAAACTCAACAGATTTTTGTGGTTTAGCCAAGGTATCGAGGAGCTGATAGCCCTTGGGTCCCACAGTGATATTGTCTGTGTTAGGGGTCCTTGTTTAATACAAGAGGAAGTGAGTGGACGCGGCTTGAGCAAATACGTCCACGGCCAGTAAGAGATCTCTAGCGGTAGAGTGTTTGTAGCAAATTGTTGAAAGTGGTCTGCATAGATTGGTGTTATTCAACATGGGTGCTAAGCATACACTAGAGATGGTCAGTGTACTGCCTAAGGAAGGCCCTATTGGTTCAGCGAGGTTTCTCATGTGTAAGAAATATGGTGCATACGCAACTGTGTATTGTGACACGTGGGTCAAGATGACCAAAGATTGTGATAGGCCTTTCCCAACAATAGGAAGTTTTAATGCAGAGGTACTAAATACTGTAAAAGATAAAGTATGGTTGATCAAGTCAATGAAAAAGAGAAATAGACATAATGATTATTTAAAATTGTGGCAAATAGAAGGTAACACGTGGCAGAGCAGCGAATGCACAGCGGAAGTAGGCATGGCGAAAAGCGTGCTCAAGGCAGATGTAACCGTTGAGAAGCGTGGCAAACTCAGCGCAAGCGCGTCCCCGCCACCTTATGTGGCGGGAGGGGTAAGTACAGCCGTTGTTAAAACTGAAAATAGAAAAATTGCTAAGTTGTATCCTGTTTTAAGCCAGTTTAAATCAAGTGTATCTGAAGATGAAGATGAACCCACTGTGATTTCGGCCATTGCCCATGCTGTTAGTGTACTAGAGGCTCAGCGCAATTATGAGAAAATGGCTGAGATAGGTGAGAGTAGCGTGATCACTAGGAGTGAAAACGTTCTAAATCTAGAACCAGCAAATCCTGTAGTGTCCCCTGAAGTCAGTGTACCAGAAGGCGCGTTCCCAGTCCGCACAATATCAGTTCCCAATGGGAAACAGGATAAGGATGGTGTAGTTCCTTTAAGAAATGTTACAATGCATTGTCCCTGGACTAGATCAGAATTACGTTCCATTATGACTGAATTCCCAGATCCTAGAAAGGAGTTAGCTAAATGTCAGAAATTTGTTAAAGACTTAGGAAATGCCCACGAACCAACCAATAAGGATTGGCGTGTAGTGTTGAGGGCGTGTCTTCCTCCCAATACTAACATACAAAAATTTATTGAAGATTGTTTGATGGAAGAAGATGACACCTTGACTGATGAGATTAACCAAAAGAATATAGAACAAATTGTCAAACACTTAGCCATCTATTTTCCAGTAGTAGTAAATTGAAGTAAGATTTTCACCATTAAACAAAAGGATAGTGAAACAGCAGCAGATTACTTCACTAGAGCTATAGCAGCAATAACACGGTTTACTGGGATATCCAACATAAGTGAGGACCCACATCACAGAGAGGTAGCTGTAGGAGTACTGATGGATGGCCTTAGAGAAAATTTAAAGACGAGATTACAAACCACATTACCTAATTGGAGAGGTGTCACGGTAGATTCTCTTAGGGAGTCTGCTGTGGAGCACGACAAAAACCTTTTTAGACAAAAGGAGGAAAAAAGTGATAGGTTAATGACGGTGAGTATACAGGCTCTAGAGGGGATGCATACACGACCACCAGCATACAACCCACATAATAAGAAACATAGAGTGATCAGATGTTTCAATTGTAATGAAGAAGGACACATGAGGAGGGAATGTAAAAAAGACAGATTCAGCCCTAGAGGTGGGACACATAGATATCCTCCAAGGAAGAATTCACATAGAATCGAAGACTCACATCTACCCGCACATATTATAACCACAAATATTGCGCTGGAAAATGATAGTCAGCGCTAGGGGTGAGGTCATACCTGTAGTCTACAGCCAGTGAGGTTAACTGAGAGTCAGAGTGAAGAACCAAAAATGATAGTTGACATAGCTGGTAGGAAACAAACTTTTCTTGTAGATACAGGGGCGGCCCGATCTGTGATAACCTCTCCTTTCAATCTACAGGTGACCAGTAAAACCATTCCAGCTATGGGAGTGACGGGAAAAGTGTTACATTATCCTCTAACTAAACCCGCTGAAGTTACTATCGGGCCTCTGCATACTAAGCATTCGTTTCTCTTGGCTGCAGCGGCTCCTACTAACTTGCTAGGGAGAGACTTGTTATGTAAAATGGGATGTGTCATATACTGTACTTCTGATGGTGTGTTCTTAGATATACCGGAGAAGGTCGCACATGAGGTACAGGATATATTGGACACCCCTCAAAGGTTAATGTTACACTCTCCTGTTATAGAACAAAGTCCATCTCAAGTAAAGGGGATGTTGCTGGAAATACCAGGTTCCCTATGGACCAGAGATGGACAGGACACTGGACTGATGGCAAACGTAGCCCCTGTCATGGTCAATCTAAAAAGTGGTAGGATAGCTCCAAAAATCCCACAGTATCCACAGTATCCATTAAAACCGGAGGTGGAACTAGGGGTATATCCTGTTATTGAGAGGCTGTTACAACAAGGGATTTTTATTCGTACAGCAAATAGTCCCATTTTCCCTGTGAAGAAGAATGGGGGGAGGGGCTATAGATAAGTCCAGGACTTAAGGGGAATTAATAAAGTTGTTGAGAGCCAATTCCCTGTAGTGCCGAATCCAGCTGTCATCCTCATGCAGATTCCACCGTCTGCCAGTCATTTTACTGTCATTGATCTATGTTCTGCTTTCTTCTCAGTCCCTCTTCACCCTGACTGCCAATACCTTTTTGCATTCTCCTACAGGGGAGTGCAATACACATGGACCAGACTACCCCAGGGGTTCATTGACAGCCCCAGTATTTTCTCCCAAGCCTTACATGACTGTTTGCAATCCTTTTAACCCCACAATGGGTCTGTTCTAATTCAATATGTGGACGATTTGTTGTTGTGCTCTGATTCTTTTATGTCATGTTTACATGATACTAAATTGTTGTTGCTTCATCTTTCACAAACAGGGCACAAGGTGGCAAAGGATAAATTACAGCCATGTCAGACTAAGGTCAAATACTTAGGACACTGCCTCACTAAGGGGCTAAGACACCTGACAACCGACAGAATTGAGGCCATACAACACATGACTCTGCCGCAGAGCCAGAAGCAGATTCGTACTTTCTTGGGGATGTGTGGATACTGTAGATCCTGGATCCCAGGTTTTTCTATTCTGGCATTACCATTGCAGGAGCTAGTCTCTTCCACAAAACCAGAACGTGTTGTACACACAGAAGAGTCAGAGCAAGCGTTCTTTAATCTTAAAGATAGTCTGACTAGAGCACCTGCATTGGGAATACCTGATTATGAAAAGCCTTTTGAGCTATTTTGTACAGAAGCTGATGGTTGTGCAGCAGGTGTCCTCGCACAGAAACATGGTGACGCTAGCAGACCGGTAGCATACTACAGTGCACAATTAGACAATGTGGCAAGATCACTCCCAACATGTCTCAGAAGTGTAGCAGCAACGGCTCTTCTGGTGAGTAAGAGCGAGGACGTAGTATTAGGACATAATTCAACTATCTATACACCCCATGCTGTATCAGCTCTGTTAAATTCCGCCCAAAGCAGACATGTTTCTTCAGCTAGATTCACAAAGTGGGAACTAGCCCTGATGGCACCCTCAAACATCACCATCAAACGATGTAGCACCTTAAATCCAGCTACATACCTTCCGTATGTGTCTCATAGAGACACAAAGGGTGGGAGGTGAGGAGACCCTGGTTGATGATGAGTTAGGCAAGAATACTGACACACATGACTGTATGGAACACCTGAATCAGACCTTTACTGCAAGGCCCGACATACGTGACACCCCCTTAGAAAATGTAGATTTTACGTTTTATACAGACGGAAGTTACCATAGACAGACAGAGACAGGAGAGCTATGTACTGGTTACGCTGTTGTAGACGATCAGGATGTGGTAGAAGCTGAACCCCTTGGCCCACCTCACTCAGCCCAGGTGGCGTAACTAGTAGCACTAAGGAGAGCGTGTGAATTGGCAGAGGGTAAAACAGCCAATATATATACTGACTCTAGGTACGCCTTCGGGGTAGTGTACGATTTTGGGGCCCTTTGGCGTCTTAGAAACTTTACGACAGCAGCAGGTACACCAGTGGCACACTCACAACACATAAAAGGACTTCTGACAGCGATACAGTTACCCAGAACAGTAGCCGTCATAAAGTGCAAAGCCCATACCTTTGAAGAAGACCCAGTGTCATTGGGCAGCAACAGAGCAGACGAAGCTGCTAAATGGGCAGCAGGGCAACCTATGACTGTATCGACCGAGACTATGATGGTTTTTGAGACATTAGACATGCAGAAATTAATTGAAATGCAAGATTTGTGTTCCCTGCAGGAAAAGGCGGTCTGGAAGGCGAAGGGATGTGGTCAAGAGTCCTCAGGACTCTGGAGGGATGGACAAGGTAAGCCTGTAGCTCCCCGAACATACTATCCAAGCCTGGCTGAAGCAGCACACGGTCTGACTCACCTGGGTAAAGAAGGTATGTGCAAACTCGTGAGAGCATACTGGTGTGCTCCCGGATTTTCCTCTCAGGCTGGTAAGAAAGCAATGTCATGTCTTACTTGTTTGAGAAAAATGTTGGGAAAACTATTCCAACTGAGCCATCCCACATCCCTCCTACAGACGGACCTTTTCAGGTAATACAAATTGACTATATCCAATTACCACCGCGCAGGAATTTAAAGTATGTGTTAGTGTGTATTGATGAGTTTTCCGGGTGGGTAAAAGCATATCCGGCAGCCACTAATACTGCTGTGTTCACTGCAAAGAAAATTGTACAAGACTTTGTGTGTAGGTTCGGTATCCCTAGAATCATTGAAAGTGATAGGGGTACCCATTTTACTGGTGATATCTTCCAAAATATGTGTAAACTCATGGGAATCGGTAGCAGACTTCACACCCTTACCGACCACAAGCCAGTGGTAAGGTGGAGAGAGTAAACGGTACTATAAAGAACAAGCTTAGTAAGATAATGGCTGAAACTGGGTTGGCATGGCCTGAGGCTTTGCCGTTGGTCCTCCAAAGCATTCGGACCACTCCTAGACCTCCTCTTAATCTGTCCCCCTTTGAGATACTGTTCGGACGACAACCTCATTTGATCGTGAGTCTACAAGACGACTTGAAGTGTAATAATGAAGTGACTGTACAATATCTTATAAGAATGAGTAGACAGCTAAAACAACAACAACAAAAACTAAAAATGCTGTCACCTGGTATACCAGAAACGAACTGTCATGATGTTGAACCTGACTATGTTATGATCCGCAATTTCTTACGTTCAGGTTGTTTAACAGACCGTTGGGGAGGCCCGTACCAAGTGCTGCTGACCAGTACTACATCACTGAAGGTTGCAGAGAGAGACACTTGGGTCTATTCCACCCACTGCAGGAGAGTCCATAATCCAGAGAAAGTGCAAGATAAAACTAAGACCGTCGACATAGAGCTGTAACTTGTGAGCCTGTTCCAGGAGACCTAAAGCCTGCAGTCGAGACACCTGAACCAGGGACGTTGCCTCAGAACTATCTTTCCAGCGATGGAGTGGCGGTTTTTGTTTTTCTTTTGTTCCAGGATTTTCCTTGTTTTTACTCTTTCTAGGACATTCTATTTTTGTGAAGGAGGATGGAGGACGGAGGAGAGTTCTGGGAGTGATACGGATGAAATGGAGGCAGAAGAAAAGTTAATAGGATACTCAGAGCAGCCCATTATCAAACTTGGTCCTGCGGTTATGAAAAGGTCTGCTAGCTCAGGAATTCGGAGGCAGTGTGAGGGGCTATTGTCTGATGAGTATTGTATCTGCAAGTTCTGCGACTCCCTAGTTGAAGAGAGATGCATCCAACGATGCCAGTCCCCCAGTACTCTGAATATAGGCGGGCATCCTTTGGAGGATTATCACTCCCTGGTGGGTAAGGTGCTAAACCAAACCGAGTGTTGGGTGTGCTCTCACGTTCCGCAAGGGCAGCATAATATAGGACTAGTGCCATTCCCTCTAAACATATCCGAAGTACTCGAATTGAGGGGAGGGAGGCCCATAGACAGGAGGTAAAATAACACTAGGTCCCCTAGTCTGACGCTTCGACAATACTCCATAGGCAGATATTTACTGTGCCTAAACATATCTCATGCAAAGCGCCTGGAGAATTGGGAGGCTGACCTATCAGATCAGACAATGGCTCGCCACACTTATTTTAGAAGGAGACTCACAAGGTCACTAAGAGGCAGGAATTTTGATGGAAGTCACAAATTAGGGCGTATAACCAAACATAAGAAGGTATCCATTGGAAAAGTCTCTACAGATAAATGTAAAAATGTCATTAATGCCGACACGTGTCTAAAGCAAATGGAGACACTGGGCATGGGTAGTTTTATCAAAACTCTGTGTGATATAATTCATGGGCATACTGTTCCTTATGTTCTCCCTGATGATGTGTATTTTGTTTGTGGAAGGAAAGCTTATTCCTGGGTGACTCCGAGTTCCAAGGGCTTGTGTTTCTTAGCTAAACTGGTTCCTGAAATCATGACTATAACTCATGAAGAAATGGTTGGTATTCACAAGACTACATCACCACCATACATACACACACAGTATGAACACCGTGGCAAGAGAAATATGATTCCTGGTGAGGAACCCATAGCTACAAAATTGATTAGTGAAACTGCTGGTTTCCAAGTTATGGTTGCTCTAGATCTCACCAGGACCGCTCGGGGAACATTAAACTTTAAATATATCCAAGACCTAGCTAAATTAATAGATAATATCACCGAGATGTATGATGACACTTTTTAGGTATACTGGAAGGGAGCTACAAGCGTACAAGAAGGAGTTGGTGCAACATAGACTGGTACTAAATTATCTCACCTCTATTACTGGTGGGTACTGTGTGACACTGGCCACCCAGTTCGGTGTCAAATGTTGCACATACATTACTAATAATACGGATGACCCTAAAGAGGTTATAGACCGGAAGATGGATGAAATTTTGCAGCTGAAATGGGAATTTCGAAAGAGCCATAATTCTTCGTTATATGAGGTCGGGGAAAAGGTGGCGGGTTGGTTCTCGTGGTTGAACCCTGTGAAATGGTTCTCCGGTCTGGGGGAGTGGGTACAGGAAATGGTTGCTAGTGTAGGTAAGCTCCTTCTCCTTATACTGGGTGTCATCTTAGCAATTGGTTTAGTTGTCAAATGTGTTCCTACTGTGTTGAAGTGTGGAAAGCGGTGTCATAGGAGTAACACTGAGAAAGAGACTGAAAGGGTGGTACCAGATACCGAGATCCTGGTCTGTGAAGAAGTATTGTATAAACCTGAACTTGAAACGGTGATTGGGTGATAGTTTAGTACACTATCAAAGGGTGGAGCTGTCGAAGTCAGCTTATCGGATAAAGTCATTTCAATTAAAGTCTAGCAAACTTGGTTGTCTTTGTCTGAAAAGATGCGTAGGGTACGCATCGACGTACAAGGGCACGCTACAGCGTGAAAGGGCGTACGCATCCACTACACGTGGCAGCAACAGTAATTGGTCTTTTCAATACATTCGCACAAACACGCATACTTATAAAATAGTATACATTAATGGTAGTTGCAACACATAGTCAGTTATGTCGAAATATAGTAGTATTTATATGTTATATTAGAGTTACATGCATATTAGTGAAATACACGGAGCAGGTTGAAGGAATCACATCATGAGTGGTATCATAATGAACCTCGTTACATATCCTACTGTTTGGTTCACTCTGCGAGGGAATCGCAGAGTGCATACACAAGTTATGAATGATAGGGAATTATGAACTACTTAAGACTAAGGAATCTTGGCGGGAAGAGCCGAGCATACCCCCTGGAGAGGTGACCCCCTCTTTTGGATTCCTTAGGATGAACCAGCCAATGATTGACAACCCCTTGGACATTCCTGAGACCTGGACCAATAAATGCAAGCTATACCATCTTCATTGTATTACTGTATTTGATTGTGTATATAAGCAGCAGCTTGTGATCCAGTGGGCAGACATCTTGTCCCCAGACTTCAGGATTGAATGACTGCACTGGATCCAGAGCGCCTGCGATAAGTAACGGCTGTATTTATTATTACTTCGCTTGAGCATATTATTCTACTTATTGCAAATAAATCTTTGTGCGTTGGAAACACAAATCGAGGTTCGACAATCGTTATTGGTTAGCGACAATACGCACATAACATCCTTAATGAACCAAGCCCTTAGTTACTGTTCAGTGTTGGGACCTCTTTCCTATTATATTTACTCTATGAAGTTATGGTGCTGAATAATTATGTTATATATTAATATATAAACTATATTTGTATAACATATGCATACATATACATATAGGCAGTGTAACAGTTTGCTGAATGATGTTGCTAAGATAGCATTCCTTATCTTCTGCCTTACAGGTTATGCACATAAATTACACATTATATCCTTTCCAATGTGGCATGTTCCTACTACTGTCCTGCTGTCCTTGAACTAAAATAAACCGTCACATGATCTGCCAAGAGTTGGGTCATTGTCATTTCTCAGTAGATTTTTTATTTCCTATGACATGCATTTGTCTGGTTCTCGTGGCATATTTAGTCACGGAACTTTCATACAGTAGCATGTGACCAGGGCTTCCTGCATCACAGTGTAGTAATCATCAGAAGTGTCACATAGTCAGAACAAGTTAATTTAACATGTGGAGAGGTACAGCCTATAATATGTGTTAGCCTCTGGAGAGGGTGCTGTCATGCAGAGTCTTGTCTGCTGTTACCCCAGCTGTTTTGTCCTATACAAAGATGTAAGCTGACAGGCTGCAGGTTTTATTAATACTCCTGCTGCCAGATGGACTTGCCACATTGTGATACATACATTCCAAACTCCAGTGAAGTTGCTTAACTCAGTTACTGTATATTAATGATTATTTGAAGTGGAAGAAACTTTTACTAGTTTTTTCACTGCTTGCTAAAAGGAAATATGAATCTTAAATTATTTTGTCTATGCAAAGATGTTTTAACTGTTTGGATTTTTAAAAAATGTGGATCATTTTGATTTTAACTTGCAAGGGGATTATAGTCAATAAAACGATCATATGTATGACACATAAATTGATTGAAAGCAATATGACATACCCCACGAGGCCATTCAGAAATTGTGCCATTAAAATTTAGATTTTTGATCACCTGCTACTTTAAAATGAAGGTGCTGTAATTGTTATCATCATATGTTAGCTTTAGTTAGAACAGAACTATGTGATAGAGTATGTTACCATGTTAAAATGTTTCACAGCTGGAGCCACCATCATTGGTGGAATGCTTTGTGTTGAATATATGAAGTGATCAACATTTAATTTACACCTAACTGTACTATGTCAATTAATGTTGCTTACCATTGTTAAATAACAAAAGTAGTTTTGACGCAAACATGTATTAAAAACAGAAATACAATTATGCTTTCAGCTGTCAATGAAATAATATACAATTCATATAGATATTTTTATAGAGCTATTTCCAATTGAATAAATAATAATAATAATAATAATAATAATAATAAAAATAAAAATAGTAATAATAATAGTAATAATTATTATAATAATAATAATAATAATAATAACTATGCTCCCTTATTTTTCTACCTACATGATGCAATAGTATTAATGCAATAATTAAACTGTTCCTCTGAATGTGTAAATAAAAATAGTTTTGGAGCAACAATATGCCTTGCATGCTTAAAGTAAAACTTTGTATTCCATGCTGTGTAATAACACCAATTTCTCTATGACTTAAAGTCCCTACTAGAGATTAGCGAGACTTTTAAAACCACTCTGCAAAATATTTGCTACATTCCGTAATTGGCAGCAAAATTTCACACATTCCCAGATGGAATTCATTTGACACCTCTATTTATAGAATATAATTTCAATGAAATGTGAATTGACATATACAGGGCCTCATGTAAGGTTGGACGCAATTTTTGTCTACAACGGATATGGAAATTGCATCCCAAAAAAGGCACATCTTACCCTAGTATGTTGACGCATCTAAGCTGATGATCATCACTACCAGTTGGTAACTTGAACTATTGATAAAGCACCCGCAAGCTTCCCATCTACTGATTTGGCACATATGCGCCTGAGTCTCAGATTAAATAAGTCATATTTGCTCCAACGCCCTCACACACATGTCTACATATGGCCACAACCGTAACAACTGCCTTTTGGGCATGCGCAGAAATAAAAATGCGTATTATACGCTGAAAATGCTATTTGTGTCCAACTACATGAGCTCCACAGCATGTAATTGTATTGCATTGGAAAATCAGAGGAACTCGAGATTGCATTGCTTGAACTTTGCACCTCTACACTATAGCATGTCGCCTGCTGCGTAACTCAATTACTCGAGTGTGCTCATCTCTTATCTTTCATCAATCTTATTATGACCACAACCAATTCTGGGATTTCAGTAAATGATGTCAGCAACAGTAGGGGAGTCTAGTTTATAGGCTCTGGGTGCTGTGCATGTCTACATAAACATGGCCAGGGCTATCTAGAAAAGATAGGGAGCCTTCATAATGTGAAATATAGTTGATGTCATCAAGTAGCGTTCCTGCAATATTTAAACAAAGGTTCACTTTGAGTGGATATTGAAGTCCATGGCATGGAAAGTGTGGAGAGTCTAGAAAGTGGGAGAAGCAATGTCTTAAGCACTAGATTGAGCTAAGGGCACCAAATAAATGCCACATTGTACTTTAAATACAGATGAGTGAAACAATTTTACTAATTACAAGATTCTAAGAATTTCAATGTTTTGCTGCTAAAATGTGCTAAGTTTAAGGTAAAAAAATAGTGGAACAAAACGGTTATTCACCGTGTCATTTTTGAGCAACAAACACTATAAAAAACATCAACAATAAACTGAGTAAATTTATGTGACTTTACATTCCTTTAAAGCATCTTTCAATGGGTATTGAACCAGAAATAAAAAATTGCTGAATTGATTTGTTGAAACTATAACTAATATTATGATACATTCCAAAAACTGAAGCTCTGGAGATTTTCTCATCTCTATACATAAATAGTGTTTAACACCTGGTTTATTTGTCAATAAGATTTAATTGTTTTTGAGGTTTCACTATGATGTCTTGATCTATTGCATTTCAAACAAAACCAAATAGGATTATGTAGATACACTTGCTCTACTTACTGCTCTCTATAAATGTTAAAGGTTTGTTTTGAGTTGAAAACCATGGTTGTGTTATAGCATGGGGATGTATGAGTTAGTATCTATCTATCTATCTATCCATCTATCTATCTATCTATTGAGATATATATATATATATATATATATATATATATATATATATATATATATATATATATATATATATATATATAAAGTTTGTATGTTTGTTGGCGAATATCTTCCACAGCTCTCATTGTAAGCTGAAAAATCTTACATAGTTCTTACGTATCGAAAAAGTAACCTATTAGACCACATAGCAGCAGTGCGACAGTGAGACAAATATTGAAAACATCATTATTTGGTTGTAAACAATTGTTTGACTGCTAGAAGGAAACCTCACAACATAATGAAATAACGACATAAAAACAACAAGACAAAGGGACATATCTTATTTTCTAAATAGGATTTTTGTTCTATTTACAAAATGCTAATATATAAAAACTGACCTTATCCTTGATAACACTATTCACATTAATTCACCCTCACAACTATCAGCTGTGCCCTCTTCCCTTTAGAATGTAAGCTCTCTAATGAGCAGGGTCCTCCATATTCTTTGTTTTTATGTGTCCATACATTTTGTCTGGCTTGTCTGTTCTTGTTTTACATATGTCTTGTTTTATGAATGTCCCTGTCTTTCCTACTGTATGGCGCTGTGGAGCACTGTGGTGCCTTAAAAATCCACGATAATAATAATAATAATATGCCTCTTAGTGAAGCAGATGATACACAGAGTAGCCTGCCTCTGAAAAATATGACGTTCTTGGGTCCATGCTGTTGCTGTCTCTGCTGGTGAAGTCAAATCACCAACCCAGTGGGCTGTCACAATCATATAATGTTTAGTTTGCCCAGTTCTGCTTATCCACATATCTGTGGTTAAGTGTACAGTGGGTAGCCCAATAATTACATTTTTACAAAACTTTTGGTAGAGGTGAGGAATAGCTTTTCTAGTAAAATGGTGTTGTGATGCAATTTGGTAACAGGGACAGAAGACCTCAAGTAACTGTCTAAAACCAGCTGCATTAATAGTGGATATAAAACGCAGATCTAATATTAGCTGTCACGGGCACTAGGAGTTTTTGCCCAGGATATCACCAGATGATGTACTTACCAGAGTAATATAGCTGGTACTATGGTTCTCTGGTAGCAGGGTGACAATGGAACAGGAGAATCAGCAGATGGTGAGAGAATGCTCAAAGAAAGTCTATGACTAGCAGCAACTGGTAATGAATAGATGAAAGTACACGAGGAACCAGATGGACAAGTAAACGTGAGGAGAGTCAGTGGTCTGCGTACAGCAAGTTGTACCACTGCTATAGTGAGGAGGAATGTCCAGGAGTAGCGAGGAGGTAGTGAGAGTCAGTGGTCTGCGTATAGCAAGTTGTACCACTGTCTATAGTGAAGGAATGGATTCCAGGTGTAAGTAGGTAACGGGGAAGTCAGTGGTCTGCGTATAGCAAGTTGTACAACTGCTTATGTGAGAGGATACTAGAAACTGGTGTCACAGGGAAACAGGAGTCAGTGGTCTGCGTCAGCAAGTTGTACCACTGCTATATATATGTGAGGAGGGGCACGAGGAGATGAATGTAATGCAGAGGATACACGGGCACACGGAACTTGATCCCACGATAATATCCACAATACAATAATAACTGAGAAGCGCTGCTTGAAGTATACAAAGTCACTAGAGCGATCCAGGTAATAGGACACAAAGTCAATAGTCACAATAGCTTCAGTAGATAGAAGACTCCAGAGATGAACACAACACAGTCCAGACGGATATGCAATACAAAAGCAAAGTCAATGGAAGGTATGCATACCGCGGTTCAGGAGAGCAGGCTGTCAGTGAGACATGCAGGGATACCTGAACGGCTGAACGCCGGCAGGAGGAGAGACCACTGGAGGATGGAAGCGGTAATCAGGTTGGTGCAGCGCACGGCAGGTAACCAGAATCAACGGAGCAATACTCAGGAAGCAGTAGTAAGTAAAACTGGAAACATGATGAACACGGGAGAGTTGAGGCTGTCTGGTATCCGGCAGTAGTAGCGGAGGCAGCGGAGGGAAGACACGCTGAACACGGGAGAGTAGAGGCGGTCTGGAATCCGGTAGTAGAAGCATATAGGAATCAGTGGAGAGCTGACACGATGAACACAGGAGAGTTGAGGCGGACAGGAATCTGGCAGCAGTAGCAGATAGGAATCAGCTGAGTGCAGGCACGATGAACACAGGAGAGTTGAGGCGGACTGGAATCCGGCAGCAGTAGCAGATAGGAATCAGCTGAGTGCAGGCACGATGAACACAGGAGAGTTGAGGCGGACTGGAATCCGGCAGCAGTAGCAGATAGGAATCAGCTGAGTGCAGGCACGATGAACACAGGAGAGTTGAAGTGGTCTGGAAACCACAAACGTAGTAGACGGGAATCAGCTGGAGCTGAATACACGAGGAAACACAGGAACACCTTCAGAGGCTCATGGGGAATGAGACTCCAAGATCAGGCCACCAGGTAATGATCACAGGTGGTTTAAATAGGGAGGGTTGCCTGATCATCCAATCAATTAAAAGCAACAGGTACTGAAGGTTTAATAAGGGCTGCACATGCGCAGACCCTCAGGATGGCGGACGGCCAGGGTTCCTGAACACAGGAGAAATGGCACTCACAGTCCGGTGAGTGACAGTACGCCCCCTTTTAAAGGTGGGCACAGAACACCTGGAACCGGGTTTGTCCGGAAACTTGGAATAAAACTTCTTAAGAAGAGCTGGAGCGTTGAGATCTTCTGCTTTAATCCATGACCGCTCTTCAGGACCAAAGCCCTTCCAACGAACGAGGAAACGAAGAACTCCTTGCGAAATTTTTGCATCCAATATGTGAGTAATCTCAAACTCCTCCTCTTGATGAACTTGAACTGGCCGAGGTGCTGAAGGAGGGACCGAGAAACGGTTGATGATAAGGGGTTTGAGCAAAGACACATGGAAGGCATTGGAAATACGAAGGTTCTTAGGTAGTAGAAGTTTGAAACAAACTGGATTTATCACTTGAATGATCCTACATGGACCAATAAAACGAGGAGCGAACTTCATAGATGGGACCTTCAAACGAATATTTTTGGTTGATAACAAAGACGATCTCCGATTTTAAGTGGTGAAATAGCCCGACTTATATCTGGCAGATGTCTTCTTTAAACAGGTTTTGACCTGAGACCAAATATTTTTGAAGGTCTGACAAACAGTCTCTACAGCAGGAACTTGGGTGGGAGGGAGGGCAGGAAATTCCGGAAAAGACGGATGGTGACCGTCAGCCACAAAGAATGGAGTTTTAGAAGATGATTCATGATACATGTTGTTATGAGCGAATTCAGCCCATGGAAGCAAATCTACCCAGTTGTCTTGGTTGGCTGAAGAGAACATCCTTATAAAAGTCTCAAGATCTTGATTGACCCTTTCGGTTTGTCCGGTTGATTGAGGATGGTAGGAGGATGAGAGTGATAATCGGATACCCAAGGTCTTACAGAGGGCCCGCCAGAATCTGGAAACGAATTGTACTCCTCTATCTGAAACAATCTCGGAAGGACATCCATGAATACGGAAGATTTCTTTGATGAAATAATCAGCCAGAGTAGATGAAGAAGGTAAACCGGTCAAAGGAACGAAATGTGCCATCTTCGAAAATCTGTCCACCACTACCCAAATAGTATTGCACTTTTTACTAGGAGGAAGATCAGTAACAAAGTCCATACTAATATGGGTCCACGGCTTGGAAGGAATGGGTAGTGGTTGAAGCAAACCCGCTGGAGTTCTGCGGGGAGTCTTGAACTGGGAACACAATTCACAAGCAGCCACAAAATCTTTGACATCTCTCCTCATAGAAGGCCACCAGTAACTTCGAGAAAGAATTTCAAAAGTCTTGCGTTCACCAGAATGTCCAGAAAAACGAGAAGAGTGAAACCACGAAAGGATTTTCTTCCTAAGAGCAGGAGGCACGAGGGTTCTCCCAAATGGTAGCACCTTAGTGGAAGAAGCAGCCAGATAAACACATTTGGGGTCTAATATAGAGTGGTTGGGACCATCTTCAACGTCTGAGGACGTCACAAAGGCTCGAGATAGGGCGTCTGCTTTTTTATTTTTCGCAGCTGGTTTGAAGGTTATGATTAGTAGTAAGTAGTAAATGCTTACCCTTTAATTGTACTGGATGAGTACGAATATAAAAAAAAAACGTCTATTTTATCATGCTTAGAATTTCCTAGATTTCAAATCATTGTAAAATGTTTAGAGAAAAAATTTCAAGCAGCAAATCTTCAAAAGAGAATGTGAGATCTGCAAGAGCAGTCCATAATGTAATGGGCTGGTAGGGCAGTGAGATGAGGCATACAGCAGTATAAAAAATTGCAAGAGTGTCAAATAAATTAAATATATGATACAATACACAGCAATGTTCAATTTACGTAATTTTTTTTAAAATAAATTCAGGTCTTGTCGAAGTCAGCATATTGGATAAAGTCATTTCAATTAATATCGAGCAAACTTGATTGTCTTGGTCTGAAATTATGCGTAGAGCACGCTACGGCGTGAAAGGGTGTATCCAGTCACAACACGTGGCAATAAACAGTTTCTACACTTTTATACACATTCACACAAACATAAACATTTGTAAATAGTACACATTAATTGTAGTTGCAACACATAGTCATTTATGTCGAAATATAGTAGAATTCATGTTTAATAAAGAAGCTATATGCATACTAGTGAAACCTATGGTTCAGGTTAAGGGAAATGCATCATGTTTGATATCATATTAATCCCCTTTACATCAGCAGCTGTTCGGTGCATTTGGCGAAGAGATCGCACATTGCATACTCTGGTTATTGATGTTAGGGAATAAACCTTTAATATGATTCTGACTGTAAAATGCAAATGGACTGGTTGTAATTGGAGTATTGTCGGGAAGAACAGAGCTCATCCCCTGGAGAGATGACCCCCACCTTTGGATTCCTTAGATTAAACCAGCCTATGATCTACAACCCCCTAGACCTTCCTTAAACCTGGACCAATAGAAGCAAGCCACATCATCTGCATTGTTTTACTGTATTTCTGTTTGCATATAAGCATGAGCCTCACATCCAGTGAACAAACTTCTTGTCCACAGACTTCAGAATTGAATGACTGTTCGCTGGATCCAGAGCACCTGCGATAAGTATCGGCTGTACTCAGGGCCGCCTTCTTGACAGGATGCGATCGCAGGGGTGGAGGAATCATTCCCCTGCGATTATGTGATCTGTCACAGGCAGCCAGGCTGAAGACAGAGGACAGAGTAGTGGAGAGCGGACTGCAAGACAGCGGGCCCCCAGGTAAGTATGTGTTGCACTGTTGTACCGGGCCCCCTGGTGAGCCCGGGCCCGGTACAACAGTATCCCCTGTACCCCCCTGATGGCGGCCCTGGCTGTACTTATTATTATTTCACTTGAATTATTCTACTACTTATTGAGAATAAATATTTGTGCGTTGGAAACACAAATCGAGATTCGACAATCGTTATTGGATAGCGACAAAACGCTCTTAACAGTCTTTAGCACAAAGAACCGGATGCAAAATACAATATTTTCTCCCGCGGCCGCATCTGATGTCATCAGATGCGGCCGCGTCAGCGCACACTCAGCCACATCTCATGACAGGGGATGCGGCCACGTCATCAATGACGCTGCCACATCCCTTTTTATGGGATGCGGCCGCCTATGTGCCCCCCGGCCATGCCTCTCCCAGCAGATGTATACAAATAGGTATTTATCTATAGATTGTAAGCTTGCAAGCAGGGACCTCTCACAGCTTTGTCTGTCTGTTAATACACAGTCTTATTCTGATATTATGTTTTTTCCCCAATTGTAAAACGCTGTGGAGTATGCTGCCAGTTTATAAATAAATATAATAATATACACCAACTTACACTGGTAAGACCAAGAGCTGGTAGTAACTGTATTCTTTTTGTATCAATATAGTGCATTATTTTGCTGTGCAGCTAGAACCTTAAAAACACAGATGATGCAAAGATCAAAGATCTCTCCTCTCTTTCATTGTACATATTGCTGAACTAGTTAAAAATCCGTCACAATGACAGAAAAAAATAAGAGTAAAATCATGTTGGGCCCTTTTGCACCCAAATTGACTTTACGTTTGTGGCATGAATCATTGAATAGTTTGTGAGATGGCTGCTCAGCTGCAAAAAATCTTAGCGTGGCAAAATTTACAAATACTGTTCATGGAATCTCAGTTATAAACATTAATATTTGTTTCATCAAAGATACCAACATCAAGAATGCCGTGGCATCTTGTTCACTTACTTTGTAGGCATGATATTACCTCTGTCCTGTTCGCTCTTCGAT
This sequence comes from Mixophyes fleayi, assembly GCF_038048845.1. NCBI lineage: Eukaryota > Metazoa > Chordata > Amphibia > Anura > Limnodynastidae > Mixophyes > Mixophyes fleayi. The sequence goes on from NC_134402.1 coordinate 290,459,328, forward strand.
TGTGTTCTCTGTGACGGGCAATTTGCTGAGGAGTCATATTTCCATGGCGCTGGCGATCACGTTTGCGTGCTCTTTGCTCATCAGGCATAGTTTTTCGTCTACCCTTCATCTTTTTGCTGCTTCTTGCTGTGCAGTGACTCCCACAGCAGACATTTGCCTTTTAGGTGGCATCGCAGTTACACATTGTTGCTTTAATTAATTAACATAGTTCTATTAATTTCACAGTAAGCGCAAATAAAATTAATAGCTAGAAAATCAAGTCAATTTGGAATAGGAAAGGTCGTTACAAATGGTAACTGCCACACAAAAAAGTAAATTAACCAAACAAAATAAGCCCAGGAAATGAGGAAAATCTAGTTAGTAGGAATGGTCAAGTACACAAAAGAGTGATTTGCACAAATTTTACCAAATTTGTTTGTGTGTTTTTGGGTGTATTTATAAAGGTGAGGAGCAGCATAGCCTTTTATATATATAGATAGTAACAGACAGTTACATGAAATGCATTTCAGTATAGTCATCTGTAGTGCTATAGCTCGTCACTGCCACCTAGTGGTTCACCACACACATATAAAGGTGAGGAGCAGCGGTAGCCATATATACATATATATATATATATATATATATATATATAATACAAAAAGACAGGGGGCGCCACACATAGTGTATTAAAAGTGATAGACAATATAGAAATATCTCCACAGATAAGAAGTCCATGTACCAGATATTCAAATTAGTAGAGCCAATGTAAAGATCTAGCTGACCGTACTAGGGATCCACCTCAAGTCTGGATGTCAGGAAATCCCTCCAAACATGAACCATGTAGTGAATGAGGATCTGCGGACTCAAATATAACCACAATAGTGTAATACTATATAGAAAGAGACCATTCAAGTCTCAAAAGTGCACAAATTTAATGGCAACATATAAAAAAATCAATGTGTCACGGGCACTAGGAGTCTTGCCCAGGAATTCATCAGATGACTGGGCTTACCAGAGTAGTGAAGTTAACACAATGGTCCTCTGGTAGCAGGGTGACTAGTGGAACATATATCACAGCAGATGGAGAGAGAATGCCAATAAAGAATAGGAAATTCAGTGACTTGCAGCAATCTTGGTCAATGAGTCAGCGACTAGCTGATATTGTGGAAAGGCAGATTTGAACACGGAGATCAGGATGGACGTGAGCAGATGCAGGGAGGTATTAGGGAAGTCAGTGGTCTGCGTACAGCAAGTTGTACCACTGCTATGGTGAGAAGACTTGTCCAGGTGCAGGTAGGTAGCGGGGAAGTCAGTGGTCTGCGTACAGCAAGTTGTACCACTGCTTATGGTGAGAAGACTTGCCCAGGTGCAGGTAGGTAGCGGGGAAGTCAGTGGTCGGCGTACAGCAAGTTGTACCACTGCTTATGGTGAGAAGACTTGTCCAGGTGCAGGTAGGTAGCGGGGAAGTCAGTGGTCTGCGTACAGCAAGTTGTACCACTGCTTAATAGGTGAGGATGTGTACAGGTGTCGATGAGTGGAGGCATACAAAGGATAATAGGATGCAGACACTGAGAGCACTAAAATAGGGAGAGTTGCCTGATCAACCAATTAGATTAAAAGCAACAGTCACAAGAGTTCTTGGGTGCTGCGCATGCGCAGTCCATCAGGATGGCGGACGGCCGCGGTTCATGATAGGTACCGGCAGGAAGGCTAGGGAGCCACGCACCAGCGTAGAGGCACTCACGGTCCGGTGAGTGACAGTACCCCCCCTTTTAAAGGTGGGCACAGAACACATGGAGCCGGGTTTGCCCAGATTCTTGGAATAGAATTTTTTTAGAAGAGCTGGGGCGTTGAGATCATCTGCCCTGATCCACGAACGCTCCTCTGGACCAAAGCCCTTCCAATGTACAAGGAAACGAAGAACTCCTCGCGAAATTTTTGCGTCTAATATATGAGTGATCTCAAACTCCTCCTCTTGATGAACTTGAACTGGCCGAGGTGCTGAAGGAGGAACAGAGAAACGGTTGATGATAAGAGGCTTGAGTAATGACAAATGGAAAGCGTTGGAGATACGAAGGTTCTTAGGTAGTAGAAGTTTGAAGCAGACTGGATTTATCAATTTAGTGATCCTATATGGACCAATGAAACGTGGAGCGAACTTCATTGATAATATTTTTGGTAGAAAGCCATACACAATCTCCAATCTTAAGTGGTGGAATAGCCCGCCTCTTTTTATCCGCAAAGGACTTGTATCTGGCAGATGTCTTCTTTAAACAGGTTTTAACCTGAGACCAGATATCTTTGAAGGTCTGACAAACAGTCTCCACAGCAGGAACTTGGGTGGGAGGGAGGGCAGGAAATTCCGGGAAAGACGGATGGTGACCGTCAACCACAAAGAATGGACTTCTTGAAGATGACTCATGATACATGTTGTTATGGGCGAATTCAGCCCATGGGAGTAAATCTACCCAGTTGTCTTGGTTGGCTGAGGAGAACATCCTAATGAAAGTTTCAAGATCTTGATTGACTCTCTCGGTCTGTCCGTTTGATCGAGGATGGTAGGAAGATGAGAGTGATAATCGAATACCCAAGGTTTTACAAAGGGCTCGCTAGAATCTGGAAACGAATTGCACTCCCCTATCCAAAACAATCTCAGAAGGACATCCATGAATTCGGAAAATCTCTTTGATGAAATGTTCAGCCAGAGTAGATGAAGAAGGTAAACCGGTCAAAGGAACGAAATGTGCCATTTTCGAAAATCGATCCACCACTACCCAGATGGTATTACACTTTTTACTTGGAGGAAGATCGGTGACAAAGTCCATACTAATATGGGTCCAAGGTTTGGAAGGAATGGGTTGTGGTTGCAGTAATCCCGCTGGTGTTCTGCTGGGAGTTTTAAACTGAGAACACAGCTCACAAGCGGCCACAAATTCTTTGACGTCTTTCCTCATAGAGGGCCACCAGTAGCTTCGAGAAAGGATTTCTAAGGTCTTGCGTTCACCCGAATGTCCAGAAAAACTTGAAGAATGAAACTAAGACAAAATTTTCATCCTAAGAGATGGAGGCACGAGGGTTCTCCCAAATGGTAGCACCTTGGTGGACGAAGTGGCCAGAGACACACACTTGGGGTCTAATATAGAATGGTTAGGACCATCTTTAACGTCTGAGGACGTCACGAATGCCCGAGACAGGGCGTCTGCTTTTTTATTTTTGGAAGCCGGTTTGAAGGTTATAATAAGTTCAAAACGGGAAAAGAAAAGAGACCATCTTGCTTGACGGGGATTCAAACATTGAGCTGACTGTAGATATGACAGGTTTTTGTGATCCTTAAAAATGGTTACAGGATGACGAGCTCCCTCCAGTAGATATCTCCACTCCTCTAATGCTGCTTTTATGGCCAACAACTCCTTGTCCCCGATGGTATAATTCCTCTCCGCGGGTAGAAGACCTCGGGAATAAAAGGCACAAGGATGGAATTTTTGTTGCTCCGATCTTTGGGATAATATGGCCCCTAAGCCAACATTAGAGGCGTCTACCTCTAGGAAGAAGGGAAGCGTCACATCAGGCTGTCGAAGAACAGGAGCGGAAGAGAAGGACTCTTTGAGAGACTGGAAAGCTTGAAGAGCCTCGGAGGACCATAGCTTAGTGTTAGCTCCTTGTGGGTCAGGGTGTCACCAGCCACGTCGGCCGCGGGCACCGCCGCGACTCAGTTCCTGTGTGTTCAGACATCCCGGCCGTCGCCATGGCGACCGGGACGTCACTTCCGGAAATCCGGCCCGACCGTTGCCAGGGCAATGGCTGGACGCCGGGAGGTTTGCCTAGGTGCTCTGGGCGCACTAGATAGTAGAGCACATGCGCAATCAGGCAGGGGCTGTGACTAGTATCAGAGCTAAGCTCTGATTGGCTGATACTGGTATTTAAGGCAGTGAAGTCTGCAGCCTCACTGCCGGTTATAGCGTTCTGTCCTCAGTTCTGCTTCCTGCTTGTTCTCCCTGTTTGGTTATTATTACCGTTGATTGACTACCCGTGTATGACCTCTGCTTGTTCCTGGACCATTGAACCCTCGCTTCTTACCCTGACCATTTGCCTGAACTCCGGATTTTGCTCCTTTCGCTTGTGCACCTGACCTTTCGCCTGTCCCTGGATTTCGTACCCGTGCTAGTGACCTTTTGACCTTGGATCTCCTCCTCACTTTGGCCTGCCAATCACTCCACTCCTGGGTTCTCTTTTAAGTCAGTATACGTTACTCGACCCTCGGTCGGCCCGCAGCCAAGTCTGTCCCCACCACTAGGGGCTCCAGCAAATACCGGGCCTTCAGAGTAGTCCCCGAGTTTCACTGTACTGGCTTGGGAGTTCCTAACACAGGGCCACTATAGGAGAGATAATGGACGAAAAACCTTGAATGAAGCGTCTGTAATAATTCGCAAAACCTAAAAAACGTTGGATTGCTCGGAGAGTAGTTGGCTGGGGCCAACGTAATACAGCGTTCACCTTTTCTGGATCCATCTTAAGACCGACTCCGGACACAATATATCCCAGGAATGGAATCTGGGATAACTCGAATGAACATTTCTCTAATTTGCAAAATAAAGAATTTCTTCGGAGTCTGGAAAGGACCTCTGCCACATGTTGATGATAAGTGGGCAGATCCTGGGAAAAAATTAATATGTCGTCCAGATAGATGACCACACAGACATACAGCAAGTCCCGGAAGATCTCATTCACGAAACCCTGGAAGATAGCGGGGGCGTTACTCAACCCGAAGGGCATAACTAGATATTCATAATGACCATCCCTGGTGTTAAAAGCTGTCTTCCATTCGTCTCCGGACTTGATCCGGATTAAATTATAGGCACCTCGAAGATCCAACTTGGTAAAGATCCGGGCTCCCTTAATGCGATCGAAGAGCTCGGTAATTAACGGAATAGGATACCGATTTTTGATGGTAATGGCATTGAGTCCACGAAAATCTATACAGCTGCGTAATGATCCATCTTTCTTCTTTACGAAAAAGATCCCCGCTCCAGCGGGGGAGGTAGAAGGTCGGATACATCCTCGCTGGAGGTTCTCCTTAATATACTCAGATGTAGCTTGATTCTCAGGTAATGAAATTGGATACACACTGCCCCTAGGAGGATTCTTGCCAGGTTGTAAATCAATCGGACAATCCCATGCCCGATGAGGAGGAAGGCATTCTCATTGAACCTTATCGAACACATCCGCAAAGGAGGCATACTGTGGGGGGAGACCCGGAGGATACGGTGAAATGGAAGACTGCTGTATTTTGAGCGGAACAACTTGAGAGAGACAACGATGATGACATTCGGAACCCCAGGAAGTGACTTGAGGAGTGTTCCAGTCAATTTGAGGGGAATGAAGATGAAGCCATGGAAAGCCTAGTACGATGGGACTGGTAGTAACAGGAAGGATCAGTAAAGAAATTTTTTCCTGGTGTAAGGCTCCAATTTGAAGAGTCAGTGGAGACGTACTTTGAGTAATGAGACCATTAATTATACGTGACCCATCGATAGCAGTAACGGCAATGGGTACCTTTAAGGAAATCACTGGTAGAGACCATTGATTCACTAGGGAACTAGAGATAAAATTTCCGGCAGCTCCAGAATCTATAAGTGCTTGAGAGACAAAGGATTTGGTAGCAAAGGAAACGGTGACATCAAAAGCACAAACTTTCACATTCGTAGAACATGGAGAGGACTCCAGGGACCCTAACCTTACCTCTCCAGAACTGGTTAGGGCCTGGCATTTCCTGACTTCTTAGGACATGAGTTCAGCATGTGAGTAGAGTCAGCGCAATAGATACAGAGTCTATTTTTCACTCTTCGTTCTCTCTCCTCTGATGTTAATTTAGAGCGACCTACCTTCATAGGTTCTACTGGAGGTGGAGAATGACGAACTTGAGATACTGAGTGAAGAGGCGCTTTGCAGGAAGTTACTCTATCGGAATCTCTCTCACGAAATCTCATGTCTACAGGATGGCAAAGGGAAATCAAATCATCCAAGGAGGAGGGTAATTCTTGAGAGGTCAGTGCGTCTTTAATTTTATCGGAAAGCCCCTGCCAGAAGGCGGCGATCAATGCCTCAGTGTTCCACTGAAGTTCAGAGGCAAGTATCCGAAATTGAATGATATACTGAGCTACAGTCCAAGATCCTTGGCGTAGTCGGAGGATACTGGAAGCTGCAGAGATAACACGACCAGGTTACTCAAAAATACTTCGAAACGTAGAAATAAGCATGGCACTATCTTGCAATAAAGGGTCATTTCTTTCCCACAGAGGGGAGGCCCATGCGAGAGCCTGTCCGGAAAACAAAGAGATGAGGTAGGCCACTTTGGAACGATGAGTAGAGAAGTTATGAGGTTGAAATTCAAAATGAACGGAGCATTGATTAAGAAAGCCCCTACAAGTTTTGGGATCTCCATCATATTTAGAAGGAGTAGGCAGGTGTAGCGTGGAAGCGATGGACACCTGGGATGGCACTGGGGAAGGAGATGGAGATACTGGAAGATCAACGGTAGCTGCTACATTTTGCACAGGGGTTCCTTGGGAGGCTAAAGCCTGACAATATTGCAACAACTATTGTTGGCGAACATCTTGTTGTTCGATTCGGGTGACCAGATACTGCAGCATCTCTTTAGCTGTTGGTTCCGATCCTGGGTCTGTCATGGCCTGATCTTACTGTCACGGGCACTAGGAGTCTTGCCCAGGAATTCACCAGATGACTGGGCTTACCAGACTAGTGAAGTTAACACAACGGTCCTCTGGTAGCAGGGTGACTAGCGGAACAAATATCACAGCAGATGGAGAGAGAATGCCAATAAAGAATAGGAAAGTCAGTGACTTGCAGCAATCTTGGTCAATGAGTCAGCGACTAGCTGATATTGTGGAAAGGCAGATTTGAACACGGAGATCAGGATGGACGTGAGCAGATGCGGGGAGGTAGTAGGGAAGTCAGTGGTCTGCGTACAGCAAGTTGTACCACTGCTATGGTGAGAAGACTTGTCCAGGTGCAGGTAGGTAGCGGGGAAGTCAGTGGTCTGCGTACAGCAAGTTGTACCACTGCTTATGGTGAGAAGACTTGTCCAGGTGCAGGTAGGTAGCGGGGAAGTCAGTGGTCTACGTACAGCAAGTTGTACCACTGCTTATGGTGAGAAGACTTGTCCAGGTGCAGGTAGGTAGCGGGGAAGTCAGTGGTCTGCGTACAGCAAATTGTACCACTGCTTAATAGGTGAGGATGTGTACAGGTGTCGATGAGTGGAGGCATACAAAGGATAATAGGATGCAGACACTGAGAGCACAGAGGAACTTGATCCCAATAGATATGCAGCGTATCCAGCAAAGTCTATAACGGTATGTGGCGCTGCTTGGTAGAGACTTGCTCAGCACAGATATGCAGGTCAATAAAGGATACTCAATAACAATTATGCATATAACGACTGAGTAGTACGGTTAATTCCAAACAGATATGCAGCATAACAATACCAGTCTATAGCGGGTATGGATACCGCTGCTGAGAGTGGAAACTTGTCCTAGCGGATATGCAGAGTAAACGTAGAAAGTCAATAACAGACAGGCATACCGCTATTCAGTAGAACAGTCTGTCCACAGGAAGATGCAGGGACTGCAGAGACGCTGAACGGCAGAGACGAGTGTAGGAACCACAGGTGAGTAGATCCGGTAATCAGAGTCCAGCTGAGGACACAGGCAGGAAACAGGAGACTGTAGCAGGTATGGAAACCAGCGATGAGTAGCACAGGGAATCCACAGGAACTGAAGACACTAGTAGTACACAGGAGACAGTAGCGGGTATGGAGACCAGCGATGAGTAGAACAGGAATCAGCAGGAAACTGAAGACACTAGTAGAACACAGGAGACACCTTCAGAGAGTCACAGGGAATGAGACTCAAGATCAGGACATGAGGTAATGAGCACAGGTGCCTTAAATAGGGAGAGTTGCCTGATCAACCAATTAGATTAAAAGCAACAGTCACAAGAGTTCTTGGGTGCTGCGCATGCGCAGTCCATCAGGATGGCGGACGGTCGCGGTTCAAGATAGGTGCCGGCAGGAAGGCTAGGGAGCCACGCACCAGCGTAGAGGCACTCACGGTCCGGTGAGTGACACAATGCCCGTACATTGAGCACAATAAAAACAAGCTTATCTGTCCTCTGGCACAATCATGGAGAATAAGGGTGACAGCCGGCAACACCTCAGACGTCCAGTAGTGAGCACAGGAACCAAGTAACTCTCAGACGCGTTTTCTCTTATAAGTAAGACTTTATCAAGGAGTAATGAATCCAGCATGACCACGGACTCCTAAATACTCGAGTACTTCTGTAAGAGAACCAATACAGACACAATCTCGGAATGTAGGCGGTGACCTCTAACTCCCGATACGTCACATCCGGAACTCCACTTCCGGTATAGCGATTTGATGAATAAAGATTTTAAATTTGAAAAAATACACATCAGAAAGGAACATTCCCAACACGTAACCAGAGTGTATGTGATGATGTCTAAGTCCCGATACATCACATCCGGTTCGTCATCAGCAATACATCAATTATAAAATGGACATCTAATCTTAGTCACAAACCTTAGCGATACGAACAATCACAAGTGTAGGCCTAATAAGACTATACATTATGAATGAAATACCTCAATAACATAGGAGTAAAAGATATATATAGGAGTAAAAAGTATATATATAAAACATATGAAATCGCCTCACTATCTAATACAGAGTCCATCTAACTAGTCAGCATAGACACAAAATGCACAAAAATTCTATAGACATCTCTGCATATTCCCAGATCACAAATGGGGTAGACATATATATTATCAAAATAATGAAGTATTAACAGCACATGTCAAATAAGTGTACATTGGCACCTCTAAAAAAGGCGGATAGACCATAGTAAAGTAGAAATGTATACAAGACCCAACAAGTGGGCTGGAAGAAAAACGCTGAACTCTATCTAATACACAAGTATATCTGCATTAAAGTACACCATAATGGAAATTCCATGAGAAATACCTAGAAGAAAAACCAGCATTATTATACATATAAATCAGTAAATAATTATACCAAAAACAAAGCCATTTCAAATGCTTCATTAAGACCTCTAGGTGCCAAAGTGTCCAGTTTATACACCCAATACATCTCTCTACAGGTGAGTTTTTTTGCCAGGTCTCCACCTCGTGCACCCAACACCACATGTTCAATTACTTTGAACTTAAGACCACCAGGGTCGGCATTCTGACAAACAATGAAATGTCTAGATACTGTATGTTGATCTGATCTATTTTTAATCGCCCTCACATGCTCCTGCAGATGTATCTTAAGGGCCCTCTTGGTTTTACCTATATAGACTTTTCCACAGGGGCATTCTAATTGATAAATAACTGACGTAGTGAGGCAGGTTATACGATCATTGACTTTGTATTCCTTCTGATGCAATGAATCATAAAAGACTTTACTCAGAGGGGAAACAAATTTACACATATTACAATTATTGCATTTGAAAGGAGCCTTTACCCAGATTGTTCAAAAATGTAGTCTTATTACCCTCCACCTCTTTTAATAAACTTGGCGCCAATAAAGATTTTAAATTTCTAGTTTTCTTAAAAATAATATCCGGTTTTGACGGAACTACCAGACCTAGAATTGGGTCCATACAGATTAAACTCCAGTGCTTATTTAAGACAGATTTTATCTTCCTTTCATCTTTACTGTACTCCGTAATAAAAAGAACTAATGTTTTACGTCCCTCCTGTTCTTTATTCTTATATACCAGCATCTCTCTTCTATCCACATTATTCGTTTTTGATAACGCATCTGAAATAATGGGGTCAGGGTACCCTCTCTCCTTAAACCTTTCTGCAAAGATAAGGGATTGTTCCTTATATGAATTTTCATCCGAACAATTGCGTTTAATGCGGTAGAATTGTGACCTAGGAATATTATCCTTCCATTTTTTAAGATGACAACTATCATAGTGCAAGTAACTGTTTGTGTCGACCTCCTTAATAAAGGTTTTCATATGAATTTCAGAACCCTTACTTTCCAGAATCAGATCTAAATACTCTATACTACTAGCATCAATCTTGGATGTAAACTTTAAATTAAAATCATTTCTATTCTGATAACCTAGGAATTCTTCCAAAGTCTGAAGGGGACCATCCCAAATTAAGATGATATCATCTATATATCTACGATAAAAGGTGATATAGGTGAAAAAAGGATTACTTTCGCCATATATGAATTCAGACTCCCATCTACCCATAAGGAGGTTGGCGAAACTGGGGGCAAAAATAGTCCCCATTGCCGTTCCGCATATCTGTAGGTAGAAGTCCTCCATAAATTTGAAATAGTTCCGAGAAAGGATGGATCTAATAAGTTTACAAATAAACATCTTGAGCCCATTATCTAGATCTTTATCCAACTGGAGATAATAATTCACAGCTTCTATACCCTTAGTATGGTCAATAGAGGTGTATAGAGCGTGTACATCTATTGTGACCCATCTAAAGCTGGGTTTCCACTGTATATCACCCAACAGATGTAGCAAAGAGGTGGAATACTTTAAAAAAGCAGGTAGAGAAACAACATACTTTTTAATGAAAAAGTATACATATTGTGACGCATGTTACATAAGGGAATAAATCCCCGCCACAATAGGTATCACAGGAGGCTTCTCTATGGATTTATGCACTTTAGGCAAATAATAAAAGATCAGGATCACTGGTGATTCCTGCAACAAGAACAAATACTCATCCCGAGACAATATATTGGATCTTAATGCCTCCTGTAGAATTACACTTAACTCCTCCACATATTCAGTTGTAGGATCCTGCTCTAACTTCATATAAGAGATTCTATCATTTAGTAATCTCGCAGCATCCATAATGTAATCATCCCTATTTAAGACCACAATCCCTCCCCCCTTGTCGGCCTGCTTAATAACAATCTTATCATTAGTCATAAGAGTATCCAATGCTTTTTTCTCAGAAAGTGAAATGTTCTTTGGCAGAGATCTATCTTAAACAATTGATAAAACATCTGTATGTTACTACCCCTAGATACAAGAGGAAAAAACTTCGAAGGTAACTTAAGACCTGTGGTTGATTTTTTACAATCTACCAATTCAGTAACATTCTCATTTTTCTTCAAGAAATGTCTTTTGAGTGTAAGCTTTCTAGTAAATCTATTTAAATCTAGAAATAGTTGAAAATCATTAGATGCATTTGTGGGTGCAAAAGAGAGACCTTTTGTCACTCACCGGATTGTGAGTGCCGCTTCTCGTGTGTTTAGGAACCGTGGCCGTCCACCATCCTGAGGGTCTGCGCATGTGCAGCCCTTTCAAACCTTCAGTACCTGTTGCTTTTAGTTAATTGGCTGATCAGGCAACACTCCCTATTTAAAGCACCTGTGGTCAATACCTCGTGGCCTGATCTTGGAGTCTCATTCCCCATGAGCCTCTGAAGGTGTTCCTGTGTTTCCTCGTGTATTCAGCTCCTGCTGATTCCTGTTGTTCGTTTGTGGTTTCCAGACCACTTCAACTCTCCTGTGTTCATCGTGACTGCACCAGCTGATTCCTATCCGCTGTCCCCGTGCTTCTACAGTATCCTGTTCACGTCAACTCTCCTGTGTTCATCGTGACTGCTCCAGCTCATTCCTATCCGCTGCCTCCGTGCTTCTACAGTATTCTGTTCACTTCAACTCTCCTGTGTTCATCGTGACTGCATCAGCTGATTCCTATCCGCTGTCCCCGTGCTTCTACAGTATCCTGTTCACGTCAACTCTCCTGTGTTCATCGTGACTGCTCCAACTGATTCCTATCCGCTGCCTCCGTGCTTCTACAGTATCCTGTTCACTTCAACTCTCCTGTGTTCATCGTGACTGCATTAGCTGATTCCTATCCGCTGCCTCCGTGCTTCTACAGAGTCCTGCTCATCTCAACTCTCCAGTGTTCATCGTGTCTGCAGCCAGCTGATTCCTATCCGCTGTCTCCGTGCTTCTACAGTGTTCCTGCTCATTTCAACTCGCCTGTCTTCATCGGGTCAGCGCTCCGCTGCTTTCATATCAGCTACTGGTTATCAGACCGCCTCAACTCTCCCGTGTTCTCCAGGTGTCCAGTTCCATATACTACTGCTTCCTGAGTATTGCCTTGTTCTTGCTGGTCTACCTACCGTGCGCTGCACCAACTTGGTTATTGCTTCCATCTTCCAGTGGTCTCTCCTCCTGCCGGCCTTCAGCCGCTCAGGTATCCCTGCACGTCTCTCTGACAGCCTGCTCTCCTGAACCGCGGTATGCATACTTCTCATTGACATTCCTCCTCACTATAGCAGTGGTACAACTTGCTATCCGCAGACCACTGACTACCCTCACGTTTCCTTGTCTATCTAGTTCCTCGTGTACAGTTATCTACCTATTACCAGTGCTGCTAGTCATAGACATTTCTCGAGCATTCTCTTACCATCTGCTGTCTCCTGTTCCGTGGTCACCCCGCTACCAGAATACCATATTACCAACTATACTGCTCTGGTAAGTCCATCATCTGGTGATACCTGGGTAAAGACTCCTAGTGCCCGTGACACCTTTACTAAGTAGTTGCAATTCATCCTGAGTAAGAGTATAATCAGAAAGATTGAATATACCCAGAGATTTAGGATCACGGGATTGTAAAGGGGCAGAAGTCTGTTCTAGTAATGCCTTCTCTTTCTTTCTCTTGAATCCACCTCGTTTGCCTCTTCTTCTGTATATCTCCTTTTCATAGGAGAGGCTATTTTTATATTTTCTCTTAGGTTGAACTTTTTGTAAACCGTGTCTTCCTTGGGTGTTGTAACAGGGGATAAAAAAATCTTCCTCTGTACTCCAAAATCTTTCCCTCTGTAGTGGGGAAAACCTATTTCTAAAAGTTAGATATTGAGGTGCCCTTGTATCAAAGGAAATCCGATGTTTATGGGGTACAGTGATCCAATCACTTCTATCTTTAAATCTCGACCCAAATCTATTTGCATCGACTTGTGTTCTTTCCACAGCCTTAGGCCCTTCATTGGTCTGTTGTCTAGCCCAACTATAGACTTGATTATTCACATAATCTCTTTTATCTCTTATATATTTCCTTTCTTTCCTTTCTACCATCTCAGATTCAAGTCTATCTAGTTTCTTATGTAACACTTTCTCATTGATCTTATAGTCCTCCTTAGATTTATACTTTTCAGCTTTAGATTCTTTATCCTTTATTTCTAGTTGGACTGATGTAAGTTGCTTTTGTTTCTCAGAAACAATCAGCCTCATAGATTGATAGAGCATTCATCTAGAGTCCTATCCCACTCTTTCATAAACAATGGATTATCTACACCAAAAGAGGGGACTTTTTTGATTCTCAGACCTCTAGGGACCCGCTTGGTTTTAATATATTCTTCCAAACCAGCTATGTCCCACCAAATCCTTATTTCTTTGGCTAACAATTTTTCTAAGTTCCAACAAAAGTTATCTAGTGATTCTTGTTCAGTGGACAAAGTGTCAATATCAGTAAAAATCTTTTGACAATATTCAATTCTTCTATTTTCAATATTTTCAGATCTAAACATATTGAAATATAAAGCTTTAGCAGCTCAGCTTAATCACCAGTGATCCCGATCTTTTATTATTTGCCTAAAGTGCATAAATCCCTAGAGAAGCCTCCTGGGATACCTACTGTGGCGGGGATTTATTCCCTTATGTAACATGCGTCACAATATGTATACTTTTTCATTAAAAAGTATGTTGTTTCTCTACCTGCTTTTTTAAAGGATTCCACCTCTTTGCTACATCTGTTGGGTGATATACAGTGGAAACCCAGCTTTAGATGGGTCACAATAGATGTACAGGCTCTATACACCTCTATTGACCATACTAAGGGCATAGAAGCTGTGAATTATTATCTCCAGTTGGATAAAGATCTAGATAATGGGCTCAAGATGTTTATTTGTAAACTTATTAGATCCATCCTTTCTCGGAACTATTTCAAATTTATGGAGGACTTCTACCTACAGATATGCGGAACGGCAATGGGGACTATTTTTGCCCCCAGTTTCGCCAACCTCCTTATGGGTAGATGGGAGTCTGAATTCATAAAAATGCGAAAGTAATCCTATTTCCACCTATATCACCTTTTATCGTAGATATATAGATGATATCATCTTAATTTGGGATGGTCCCCTTCAGACTTTGGAAGAATTTCTAGGTTATCCGAATAGAAATGATTTTAATTTAAAGTTTACATCCAAGATTGATGCTAGTAGTATAGAGTATTTAGATCTGATTCTGGAAAGTAAGGGTTCTGAAATTCATACGAAAACCTTTATTAAGGAGGTCGACACAAACAGTTACTTGCACTATGATAGTTGTCATCTTAAAAAATGGAAGGATAATATTCCTAGGTCACAATTCTACCGCATTAAACGCAATTGTTCGGATGAAAATTCATATAAGGAACAATCCCTTATCTTTGCAGAAAGGTTTAAGGAGAGAGGGTACCCTGACCCCATTATTTCAGATGCGTTATCAAAAACGAATAATGTGGATAGAAGAGAGATGCTGGTATATAAGAATAAAGAACAGGAGGGACGTAAAACATTAGTTCCTTTTATTACGGAGTACAGTAAAGATGAAAGGAAGATAAAATCTGTCTTAAATAAGCACTGGAGTTTAATCTGTATGGACCCAATTCTAGGTCTGGTAGTTCCGTCAAAACCGGATATTATTTTTAAGAAAACTAGAAATTTAAAATCTTTACTGGCGCCTGGTTTATTAAAAGAGGTGAAGGGTAATAAGACTAAATTTTTGAACAATCTGGGTAAAGGCTCCTTTCAAATGCAATAATTGTAATATGTGTAAATTTGTTTCCCCTCTGAGTAAAGTCTTTTATGATTCATTGCATCAGAAGGAATACAAAGTCAATGATCGTATAACCTGCCTCACTACGTCAGTTATTTATCAATTAGAATGCCCCTGTGGAAAAGTCTATATAGGTAAAACCAAGAGGGCCCTTAAGATACGTCTTCAGGAGCATGTGAGGGCGATTAAAAATAGATCAGATCAACATACAGTATCTAGACATTTCATTGTTTGTCAGAATGCCGACCCTGGTGGTCTTAAGTTCAAAGTAATTGAACATGTGGTGTTGGGTGCACGAGGTGGAGACCTGGCAAAAAAACTCACCTGTAGAGAGATGTATTGGGTGTATAAACTGGACACTTTGGCACCTAGAGGTCTTAATTGAAATGGCTTCGTTTTTGGTATAATTATTTACTGATTTATATGTATAATAATGCTGGTTTTTCTTCTAGGTATTTCTCATGGAATTTCCATTATGGTGTACTTTAGCGCAGATATACTTGTGTATTAGATAGAGTTCAGCGTTTTTCTTCCAGCCCACTTGTTGGGTATTGAATACATTTCTACTTTACTATGGTCTATCCGCTTTTTTAGAGGTGCCAATGTACACTTATTTGACATGTGCTGTTAATACTTCATTATTTTGATAATATATATGTCTACCCCATTTGTGATCTGGGAATATGTATAGATGTCTATAGAATTTTTGTGCATTTTGTGTCTATGCTGACTAGTTAGATGGACTCTGTATTAGATAGTGAGGCGACTTCATATGTTTTATATATATACTTTTTACTCCTATATATATCTTTTACTCCTATGTTATTGAGGTATTTCATTCATGATGTATAGTCTTATTAGGCCTACACTTGTGATTGTTCGTATCGCTAAGGTTTGTGACTAAGATTAGATGTCCATTTTATAATTGATGTATTGCTGATGACGAACTGGATGTGATGTATCGGGACTTAGACATCATCACATACACTCCGGTTACGTGTTGGGAATGTTCCTTTCTGATGTGTATTTTTTCAAATTTAAAATCTTTATTCATCAAATCGCTATACCGGAAGTGGAGTTCCGGATGTGACGTATCGGGAGTTAGAGGTCACCGCCTACATTCCGAGATTGTGTCTGTATTGGTTCTCTTACAGAAGTACTCGAGTATTTAGGAGTCCGTGGTCATGCTGGATTCATTACTCCTTGATAAAGTCTTACTTATAATACGAAACGCGTCGGAGAGTTACTTGGTTCCTGTGCTCACTACTGGACGTCTGAGGTGTTGCCGGCTGTCACCATTATTCTCCATGATTGTGCCAGAGGACAGATAAGCTTGTTTTTATTGTGTTCAATGTACGGGCATTGATTTTTTATAAGTTGCCATTAAATTTGTGCACTTTTGAGACTTGAATGGTCTCTTTCTATATAGTATTACACTATTGTGGTTATATTTGAGTCTGCAGATCCTCATTCACTACATGGTTCATGTTTGGAGGGATTTCCTGACATCTAGACTTGAGGTGGATCCCTAGTACGGTCGGCTAGATATTTACATTGGCTCTTCTAATTTGAATAACTGGTACGGGGATTTCTTATCTGTGGAGATATTTCTATATTGTCTACAACTTTTAATACACTATGTGTGGCGCCCCCTGTCTTTTTGTATTTTATTTTTTAAGTATGACACTTGCAGACAGGTGTTGATTGACTGGGGAGCTGCCTATTTCATTTAAGTATAATACTTATTATATTTCACTGTGGTCACTGTATTTTATTAAGCGCTGGTTAGCTTATAGAATTTTTTGGGTGTATATATATATATATATATATGTTGTCTACGTAAAGTGTTATTTGGGTGAGTTGTAGAGGCTAACCATTTTGTCCTATATTAGCCTCGTTTGCTGTGAAGGCTCCTTTTTGCTGCCATGCAGAAGCGCCCATGCAGTTTTCTGAGGAACACAGTTAAAACTTTGGGAGAGGTGCTAGAGAACAACAACTGTATTATCTTTACACAACAGCAGGTAATGTACAGTAACAAATTCTAGTGTATTCAAGCACATTTAATTAATTGTTACATTTTTTATTCACAGAAGCCAATAGACTTGCACAAATATTTTTGGGGAGCAGAAAATACAATATATTGCATGAAAATCATGAAATTCATCCATGCAAAGCTTGTTAGTAAAGAACAATAGTGTATTTCCTGATTGGAAGAATGTAGTTGTATCAGCTAGCCGTGTAAAGAAT
Organism: Mixophyes fleayi; assembly: GCF_038048845.1. Classification (NCBI taxonomy): domain Eukaryota; kingdom Metazoa; phylum Chordata; class Amphibia; order Anura; family Limnodynastidae; genus Mixophyes; species Mixophyes fleayi. The sequence continues at coordinate 290,476,460 of NC_134402.1, forward strand.
TCTGCACAGCTACTGAGCCACAAACTTAATTAGGGTTGCTGGCAAACTTGTTAAATTAGGATGCATTCTTACTTGGGCATAACTGCTTATTATAAGAGGAACGAATCTATACTCGTTCAGCCATAACTCTTTTTTAGATAGTGCAAAGAGGTAATTAAATGTTGAATTGATGAGCTATCAATGAAGTTCCAGCTCAGTATGTAAGAAAACAGACTATTTATTCAGGATTTGTGCCTGTTTTCTATTATTAAATTGTTCTCATGACAGAGCACAGTAGCAATGACGTATAGGTCTATTCCAGCTGGGGAATATTTAGATTACTATGTTCTAAAAAAAACAGACATGTCTATGAAATGTTTCTACAATTAAGAGAGACTGTAAAACAAAACAAAACCCCAAAAAAACTTTAAATAATAATTTAATGACCACATATATTAGGTATATAATTGATAATAATATAATGAAAACATATTTGTAAGTTTTACTTGCTAATTTTAAGCATAGTAGCAAAGACACAAGAGGCACTAATGGCAGTCTCTTGCTGGAGCTTTTCATCTAACACTTTTCCAGAGTTCATGTCTAAGCATATAGCATTTTTACCTGAGCTGAAAATGGCCACTACTTTTACAGCTCACACCATATAAGGAGCACTTAAAACGCTGTTCTCTAATTGGAACCCTATAACATAGTACTCAGGTACTTTGTTGGAGCAAATGCCATTTTTTGTTATCCGCAATCTCACATTCCCCTATACAGATGGGTAAATCAGTGGTGATCAGCTATAGTCTAGAACATTGCAGTTCTAACATTATTGCATATAAGGGATGGTCCTGCAGTGATAACAGGACCAGCCTTCTCCCTACATAAATCTCATTGTCTGTAATGTTCAAAATAAATAATTAAAAAAATTGTCTCCTCTCCAAATCTTCAACCAGCCTGAGCTGATTTCCACTATAATAGGGAGACAATGAGTATGGAGACACCTGCCATAATGAAATCCAGCTACTGGAAGCAGTGTTTTCCCATCCTGTCTGCTTGTGATTGGCTGTGTGTAGGGAAGTCCAAAACCCGACAATACCGCACAGGAGAATGAATTGACCATCATCTGAGCTCTATTCATAGACTATAAATTCAGGGAAATCCAAATTTACAAGTGTGTATATATGGGCAGCTCTGCAACAAGATTGTTTCACATGACATTTGCATCAATTTTGCTTATCGATTTGGGGCCTATTGTTAGAACTGTGCTTAAAAGATTTCATACAATGTAACGGACTTACCTGATCCCCGCCGCTCCGTCCGGAAGCCACACTTCCGCATCCAGGACCACGTGACCGCACCCGGAGGCGGTCACATGACCTCAACCTAGAGGCGGGGATTTTGAATCCCTGTCAGGATAAAAACCTCACTCTGACACTCGCTGAGTGTCAGAGCAACACTTACCTGTTCCTGGCTTCTGTACTTCGTGGATTGCTGTGTCTTCCAGTCTCCAGTGTCTTCCTGTGTGCTGATCTCTGCCTGCTTGACTACCCTGGCTCTCCTATCCCTGTGTACCGACCCGGCTTGCTGACCATTCTTCTGTTCTTGTGACCCGTGTACCGAACCTGGCTTGTTGACTCCGAGTTGCCTTCTGATTCTGCCTGACTCCATTCCTGTGTACCGAACCAGCTTGTCTGACTCCGCTACCTCCGTTCCACTCCGCTGTACTACATCTTGGGGCGAACCTGAGGACCGCGACCTGCGACTCCTGGCAGCGAAGCCCACCCCGCCTTGCAGCGGTTCTTGGCGAACACCAGGGAGATCGTTAGACTCCGCACCTCAGGTAAGCCAGCGCTAATCAAGATTAGTAGTAGTAGTATCCAGAATATGTTACAGTTTTCTCTGACCATGGATGCCGCAGCTAAAGATCTGTTGGAGCATTTAGTGGGGAGGATGGATAAGCAAGAAGCTAACCAAGTGCAACTTTTAAAATTCCTCAATAGTATCTACTCGGTTGGATGTTGTCCAGAACACCCTAGTGGCTGGTGGACCACCTGGGCCGGCAGTGGCCCCTGTACCTCAGGCCGCAGCAGCAGCTTCTTCCTCACAGTTACGGTTACCTAATCCACCCAAGTTCGATGGAGACCCCAAGTATTGCAGAGGATTTTTAAATCAATGCTCCATACAATTCGAGCTTTTACCAGGGAACTTCCCTTCCGAAAAACGAAAGTGGCCTATGTGATTTCTTTATTGTCCGGTCAAGCCTTAGCATGGGCTTCCCCCTTATGGGAGAGGGATGACCCCATTCTACATAACTTCAGCGTCTTTTTGTCCACTTTCAAGAAAATATTTGATGAGCCAGGAAGGGTGTCCAATGCCGCTTCCGGCTTATTACGTCTCCGCCAGGGAAACCAGTCTGTGGGACAGTATGCGGTCCACTTCAGAACTATGGCCTCTGAACTTCGCTGGAACGATGAGGCCCTAGTAGCTACATTCTGGCAGGGCCTTTCAGACCGAATCAAAGACGAGCTGGTATCTCAGGAACTCCCTACGTCTTTGGATGATATTATCTCTCTCTGTGTCAAAGTTGATTTGCGTTTCAAGGAACGTAATTCCAAGAAGGAACAGTCTCGGTGTAGTATCATTTGCTTGGACCCCAACTTCCAAACCCCTGTTCTTTCTCCTGAAGAGCCCATGCAACTGGGGAGGACCCGCCTGTCAGCCGAAGAAAGGGAGAGGAGATTTCGGAACAAGTTGTGTTTATATTGTGGAGAGAGCGGCCATCTTCTGAGTTCTTGTTCTAAATGCTCGGGAAACGACAGGGCCTAACGAGTTCAGGAGCTGTATCGTTGGGCCTCTTTTCTCAGTGTCAGTCAGTTCCCAGTAGTAATGATTGCCTGTCTATTCCCAGTTGCCTTCTGATTCTGCCTGACTCCATTCCTGTGTACCGAACCGGCTTGTCTGACTCCGCTACCTCCGCTCCACTCCACTGTACTACATCTTGGGGCGAACCTGAGGACCGCGACCTGCGACTCCTGGCAGCGAAGCCCATCCCGCCTTGTGGCGGTTCTTGGCGAACACCAGGGAGATCGTTAGACTCCGCACCTCAGGTAAGCTAGCGCTAATCAAGATTAGTAGTAGTAGTATCCAGAATCTGTTACTTACAATGCATACAGAATAAAACCAGTCAATTAGAATTAAACTCAATAACTAACTTATTAAATGTTTAAGTAAATAACCAGTGCAAATAATGTTTGTGATATCATTCACTTCTTTTTCCTAAAAACACCCATTTTACGAGGTACCATGGATTTGTGGGACATGATGATGGAATCTGTGGGGATGCGAAATTGTATATCTTTTTATTTGGGTGTTTTCCTTGGGTAATATGTGCCAAATGTATTAATGTTCCTACTATTGCATTTACATCCAAATACAAGATTGCATTTTGAGGAGATAATGGAAATTACATCTTGGTTTGAAGATTGCACATTTACAGGGTGTTCTCATGAGGCAAACAGCATTTCCCCCCTTGGAAAAGGGATTTGAATTTTACTGGTGCAATATGAGGCTCCAGTAATCAAGAGTTATCCTACAGTTTGAAGGAGACACTTTTTATAGCTTTCAGTTGCACTTGAAAGAGCATTTCTTGGCATATTTCACACAATGTATTAAAAACATTCTAACACACAAAAGGTACATGTGTCATAAAGACAGTCTGATGTCCCCTCACCCTCATGATTAATTTAACACATAAATAAGGCTAAATCGATAAGTTATTTTAGGAGAAAAATGGAAAAGTTGAGCCTAATTATGGGAGTAGTACAAAGTAGTATTAGGTAGGATATTTAAGTGACTTTTTCACTCTTTCCAACATCAATAGTGGGACCAATCCTCTCACCCATACATCTATTTGGCTTTACGGGACCTGCACTATTATAGTACAGTTAAAAATAAAATTGTGTAGGTGTGTTTAGATTAATTTACTCTCTAGATATAACGGCCAGTGGTCTTGGTTAACACTATCTATCTTATATAGTGATCAGCATTTTCACTAAAGTGGTCCCAATTCTTTTAATTACACCATCTCCAACAAAGAGTGTCAGGAAGAGCCCGGTGCTTTTCAGAGCGGGGCTGGCAGCCTCTGGGAGAGAGAGCTGCTGGTATGTATGGTGGTATAAATTTCTATGTTTTTATACCTATTATTTTCTTTTTAGAGTATTTAATTATAAATTCTTCAAAACACTTCGCTATTTCTTAAAGAATAAAAAAAGACCATCAATACTGTCAAGCAGGTAAATCATACTTGCCTACTTCTGGAAACTTTTTTCCGGGAGAGGGGGCGTGACTGGAGGGTGGGAGGGGGCGGGACAAGGCCAATCGTGTCATTTTGCCCCCCCCTTGCGAAAGCGTAATTTACGTCGCGGGGGGCAGGGCCAAAATGACGCGATTGGCCTCGCCCCGCCCCCTTCCACCATAAAAAATGGCGGTATTCACCGAGAATCGCGTCAAATGACGCGATTCTCCGTGAATTCTGGGATGCGGGAGAAATGCCAGCTCTCGCGGGAGCCCGGGAGACTGACCCGAATTTCGGGAGTCTCCCGGACTTTCCGGGAGAGTTGGCAAGTATGAGGTAAATGAAAACGAAAAATGAATGTTGCAAAGGGTGACTTTTCTGTGGAACAATCCTCTACATGTTATTAAATTCTCTCCAGATTTCTTTTCTACTATTTGGCGGCTAGCAGTCTTTATCTCACAGGAGAACTGTTTATTAGGCCTGCTTGTATGCTGTCAGCAGGGCTGCCAAGAAGAATTCAGGGCCCGGGTACAACAAATTCATGGGGCCCCCCTCATAGTGAAGTAAGCCCCAAAATTTTTTTGCGCCGCCTTACGGCGGCGCAAAAAGAATTAGGTATATGGTCATATATTCAGGGGCGTGGCTAGCCAAACGGCAGTGCAAAAATTTTGGGAGGTGCGGTCATGCATTTGGGGGCGTGGCAAACGTGCCATTGGGGCGTGGCTAACATAAAAACCACTAGGCTCTCAATTCGCCGGAGCGTCACATATGTTTAAGCACTCCTGACTTTCAGGACATCTACCACCACAGGGTAGTATACAAACAATGCAGTGTGTACACAAACAGTTCAGTCTTGGCCTACACCTTACATTGGACACAACATTCACCAAAAATTGGTATTGTCCCTACTAGAATCACAACATTTCACACACTGTGCTGCTCTCTCCTACCTGTTCTTCTCACTTTCTCCACCTGTGGCTGCTGCTTTCTTTAGTTGTGGCTTGTCCGGATCCAGAAATGTTGAAGGACCTATTTTGAAAAAAAAATGGCTACATTTAGAAAATTACAGCCAGCCCCAGCGTTAAATCAATAGCACCCACGATTAATAATTAGGCCTTCCTCCAGCTCCAATATTACAATAATGTGCCCCTTCATCATCGCCATGCCTTATGATCACACTGTGCCCTCCATGCTGTTTTTGCCCCCTTCATCTGGCTCCCCTTCATCAGACTATACTATGCTGCTCCCCCCCTTTTTCAATCCCACTGTGCCATGCCTCCCCCCCCTTTGTAACCCCACTGTGTCATGCTGCCCACCATTTTTTAACCCCACTGTGCCATGCTGACCCCTGTTTATTAACCCCACTGTGCCATACTGCCCCGTTTTTTAACCCATCTGTGCCCCTCTCATTTTTTCACCCCCTCTGTCATGCTGCTTTCCCATTTTTTAACCCCTCTGTGCTCCCCCCTCAATTTTTAACCCCTCTGACATGCTGCTTTCCCATTTTTTAACCCATCTGTGCCCCTCTCATTTTTTAACCCCTCTGACATGCTGCTTTCCCGTTTTTTAACCCCTCTGTGCTCCCCCCTCAATTTTTAACCCCTCTGACATGCTGCTTTCCCATTTTTTAACCCCTCTGTGCTCCCCCCTCAATTTTTAACCCCTCTGACATGCTGCTTTCCCATTTTTTAACCCATCTGTGCCCCTCTCATTTTTTAACCCCTCTGACATGCTGCTTTCCCGTTTTTTAACCCCTCTGTGCTCCCCCCTCAATTTTTAACCCCTCTGACATGCTGCTTTCCCATTTTTTAACCCCTCTGTGCTCCCCCTCATTTTTTAACCCCTCTGACATGCTGCTTCCCCGTTTTTAACCCCTTTGACATGCTGCTTTCCCGTTTTTTAACCCCTCTGTGCTCCCCCTAATTTTTTAACCCCTCTGACATGCTGCTTCCCCGTTTTTAACTCCTCTGACATGCTGCTTCCCCGTTTTTTAACCCCTCTGTGCCCCCCCTTATTTTTTAACCCCTCTGTCATGCTGCCCCCCCGTTTTTTAACCCCTTTGTGCCCCCTCATTTTTTAACCCCTCTGTCATGCTGCCCCCCCGTTTTTTAACCCCTTTGTGCTCCCCCTCATTTTTTAACCCCTCTGTCATGCTGCCCCCCCCCCCCGTTTTTTAACCCCTCTGTGCCCCCCTCGTTTTCCTCCCTTCACTTACCTTTTCTCCTCTCTTGGTCTTCTCTGCTGCTCTGTGCTCCATTGCTCCAGACTGACTGAATGCTGGGCATGACATGATGACATCACACCCAGCATTCAGACAGTCTGAATAGAGCACAGAGCAGCAGAGAGGAGGGATGCCGGCTCCGCGATCAGGTGAGTATGTTTTTTTTTTTTTTTTAAACTAGCCTGCTCCCCCCACCAACGACCGAGCCCCCCCCCCCGCCAAAAAAAAAAAAAAAAAAAGGAAAGGAAAAAAAACGTTTTGAAAAGAAAAATTAAAAAATTAAAAAAAATCAGCAGCGCAAGGGCCCGGGCCGGGCCCCCTGACATGCCGGGCCCGGGTAATTAGTACCCGCTCCCCCCCCCTCTCGGCGGCCCTGGCTGTCAGTAACCTCTCATACCGTCAGTAACTAGCTGGTCTCACCCTGCACGAACTTGCCTAATCCATTTGGCTGACTCAGAGTGCTCAGCTCGCACTCACTCTCTTTCAGCCCAGTCTCGAGCGCCTTCTTCTATGGACAACACATTCTTTACACTTCTGCTACAAGTTGTGTGTCTGCCTGCATACTGCAGTGCTGATGATTATCATATCAGTGAAGACCGTAGATCCCTGTGCGCTTCATGATATAATAATGTTGTGCCAACTGCAGAGAGCCAGACACCGAGAGCCTCTATCTAATGATAACGGCTCTCTTTCTGGGTGCCTGGCAGGTGGCCGTGGTTCCCCCCTCGGCTCTGCATCAGCATATCTGACACCCTGGTTTGCATTATTTGGGTGCAATTGTGCTATTTTTGAACTTGGTGTAAATGTGACTCGAGTTATGCATAACTCTGCATTTGGGCAAATTACGTTACTTTTGTGTATGTTTTTTTAATGGAAATCATGTTAATTCTGCATCCAACTCTGCATTTGCCACGCAGTCTACAGAATGTCACGCTGTACTTTCTGTTTTCTTCTATATCAACTCCATAACACAGATTTAAGCTCTGGTGACTAAAGAAAACAGTAATTATTCAAAAATCAAAGTAAAGTTACAGAGGAAAATTAACTCTGTGTCATATCTTCCCATCTTTTTTGAGATGAATGATATTTTCCAAACAGTTCAGCTAAAAAATTGCTAAAAAAACTATCATAATTACTAAGTCTTATGGAATTCTAACATATTCATTTTATTTTTTTATTTCCAATACTGTTGTAATAGTCTATGTAATACAAGCACCCTGTGTATAACTGGAGAAATGGTTTGAAAATACTTCTGCATGTTGCCTACGTTGGCAATAAAATGATCCCCTCATCTCTTATTGGCCAGTCATGTGACAAAGTAGTGCACAATACTCAGGAAAAGTTAAAATGCTGTATTCAAAGTAACGATCACGGAAAATAAAATAGCACACACGTGCACATGCACATGGTTTAAACAGGTATTGGGATAAAGTCATCACAGCTCTCAGCTTAAAATCTAGACTGTCTGATCTGACTTAGAGTGCCTTAAGATGACTGTCATTTGTGAGCATTTTATCCCAAATTTAGCTGAACTGATGAAATCAGGACAGATGGCAGTTCTCATCTTGTCCCTCGGTGAACAGATGCTCTTGCTAAGAAAACGCCGGCTTCAATGGATACAAATGGTTTCTGTAAAACTATTTTCTTACCCAATTTTGCATCTGCTGAATTGGTTTTACAACTCCTAATTCACCCAAATAACACATGCTGCCATTCAGTACAGCTCACAATTTTTCTGTGCTGTGACCAGCATCCAAAAATACAGGTCTGAGCTGAGTTTAACTATATTAATAGCAATATATTTTTATTTCTCTATTTCTTTCTCTATTTACAGCATGTGTTTGACTTCATGTGCACATCACAGACAGGCTGTCTATTAAACAATCAAGCAAATACAAAATTGAAAAATTTAAATTAATAATTAGAAATGGTTGAAACAACCAAATTAAATCAGAAACATCTTGCAATGTTCACCCTTGATAGACATTTATATATCTCTTCCCGCAATGCCTGCACCACAGCAGAAAAAAATGCCCCTGATCTTGATTACCTATGACCTGCGTCTTGTATTGTCTCTGATAACCATCTCTCACTCCTGCCTTCAAGACTTCTCCCGTGCTGCTCCCCACTTATGGAATTCCCTAGCACGCTCAATCAGACTTTCGCACAGCCTTCAACTCTTTAGATGCACTTTGAAAACCCATCTCTTTTTTAGAGATGACCTTATTCTCGATAACACTATTCACACTAATGCACCCTCACAACTATCCCAATCTCCACTCTGAGCCACACTCTGTCCTCTTGTTTTAGCTGTGCCCTCTTCCCTTTAGAATGTAAGCTCTCTAATGGTCCTCCATACCCTTTGTTTTCATAAATCCATTCATTTTGTCTGTTCTTGTTTTACGTCCTGTTTTATGTATGTCCTTGCTTTCCCTACTGTACGGCGCTCTGGAGCACTGTGGTGCCTTACAAATCTATGATAATAATAATATGCCTCTTAGTGAATACACAAAATAGCCTCTGAAAAATGTGACTTTCTTGGGTACATGCTGCTGCTGCTGTCCCTGCTGGTGAAGGCGAAGGACAATTCCATCTTGCACAACTTTTCTTTTCTGCCACTGCTGTGTGGCAATGTTTCCTAGATGTACTATGGACTGCCGTGTGTTTGTATCATTGCTCTGTCGCTTAGCATCGAGCCAAGTTGCTGCAGTCTTTGTTTGAAAGTGTATGAAAATAATATAGTGACCTGTGAGGTGATCAAAATTAACTGCAAGTTAGTTGAAATTAGTGTTATTGAGGTTAATAATAATGTAGGGAAAACAAAAAGCAGAATTATGTGATTTTAGCAAAAAAATAGAGATTTTAGAAAATAATAGGGATCCAAAATCAAAACATGCAAGGGCGGTTTTGCCAAAACGAAAACCAAAACACGTAGTTAATCCAGATCCAAAACCTGAGCCAGAAACGGGGGTCAGTGAGCATCTCTATTTAATATGGGATCTCTTTGTATTAAATGTGGGACTATTTATGCACTTTGGGGTAGATGAGGACTTTTAATTTATTGTAGATGCTAACAATGCAATGATGGTTCTCTGTATTAAATTCAGTGTTTAATCATTTAATGGCAGAGCTAGATGGGGGGAGGAGGCCAATTTATTAAATGTGGGTACTACTAATTTAATCATTAGGAAAAAAAGAACAGGAGTTGCACACAGAAGTACTCCAATCCTCTACTCAATGAAATAGATTAAAATGTAGCCTTTATTAATAATCTTAAAAAAATAAAAAGTACTCATTCATGCATTGGTAATAGGTGAATTATTATAAAAACAGTGAAAAGATAAGAAAAATAGTTATAAGTTAGACCCAGGGGATGGGCTCGTCTTACATGACCAAAAAGCTCATATAGTCTGGAGTAGTAGTTTAATCTGTAGTGAATAGTTTATAACCAATGGTATGGAATCAATTCACAACACTTGATAATCTCTATTATTGGCATGATAAACAAATCATCCTTATGATAAAAATCTTAATATCCCAATAATGGGCTGTTTGTATTACTTTAATACAATAATATTATTTTTTTACAGTGTATTTTTCCTAATGATTTAATTCATGTTTCACATAGCACCCCGTTCAAACTGGTTACAGTATATGTGACCTAGGAGGATAGTCCAAAATCTGGTGCAGAACCACTTTTTTTGTTCTACTACTGATTTAATGTCAGGGCTGGCTGGGGGAAGGAGGTCTTGAGTGTTACTCAGCTTTCTAGGCGGCTAATAATACCTTTACCAAACAGGATCTCAACATTCCAGGATACGGCCAAGCAGCAGGAGGGATTAAGACATCAACAACAGCTGGAAGAACAGGTAAGAGAGAACACTACAGTCTGCCAACTGTCCTGATTTTTGGCGGTACAGATTGTGGGAAACTGTACAGGATTTTGTTGGGAAGAATCTTCCACTTCACAATGCTGTCAACAACTCCCATATGGATCAACCAGAGGTGGTTGCTGCTGTGAAGACCAGAAGCTTCCTCCACTGGATGCCAAAATAGGAAGGTGGGGCTCATGGCCCACGTGACAAGGGGAGAACCGTGGGGGATTATATGTGCCAAGGGGAGAGTGTTTATGAGAAAACCTATGTCAGACATGCCCAACCTGTTCTCCCTTTGTCTCATAAGTTTTCCCACCACTTTCCCCTTGTCACATAAGAGGAAGGGTGGGCAGGCAGGCACTACTCATGCACACAGGCCCACTAAATTCATAAAATGCCGCTGGAACAGATTTCACTGCACATTCTGGAACTCACTTGACCTGCATTTAACATTATGTACATTCTTTGATTTTAATGGAAGTGCTTGGGCAGGTTAATTAGTGATCCATGATTAGTAATGTGAGCCAAACACTGCAGTAAAGATTACTTTCTCCACCTTTACATTGCAACATTATTATAGACATCTAGGGACTCTCACTGTCCAGTAAATCCCTATATGGCAAGCTAGTTCCACTAATGAGATAAAAAATGAAATAATCTGAACATAACTTTCTTCACTTGATATAAAAAAAACATGTATTATAGCTCACAGAATGTATTAAAACTGATTTGAATCCAATTTAGTTTGATTCTCATAAAAATGAAATATCGTATTTTGTAAAAGGCGCATTTTGTTCTTACATGATTACGTTAATGGCTTGAAGACAACTTTCATGATTAAATTACTTTACACTGCAAAATGGATGCACATTTACTGCTTAAGAATGTGTGTTCTTTATTCTCTAATTACAGTGTACAAAAATCTTACACTATATATCGTATTTCAGAAAAAGCTTCAAACAATAAAGTGTTTAAGATATCAATAATAATTGGATTACAAACTGTAGTAATAATATCCAGAAATTATAATTTCCATTGCAAACTCAATTAGCTATTATTTGTTATTATATTAGCTACATGGCATATAAAAATGTGCAAAAATCTTTGTTTTGTTCTAGAAAATGGGTCACCTGCTATCCCAATGTTCAATGCTAAGAAAATAGCTAAAGCTTAAAATAAAGGGTGTTGTTACAGTGTAGTTATGCTTTTTAATAATATTATTTATTATTATTGTTATTATTATTATTATTAGTAGTAGTAGTAGTAGTAGTACTATTATTATTATTATATTTTTAAAGATACCTAAAAATATGAATTATCAAAGAAGTCTTTGTTTTACATATAAGCATATTTTACCAAATTCCCTAATTATATATGTACATTGAGATTCTGGAAAAGAAAGCAGCATCATGTAGTTGGACCCACAGCTAAATTAAGAACAAACTAGGTCCTATGCAGAACAGTACTATTTGGTTTGCCCCATGCATATAATTATACCAGAGGTTTGCTCTCATGATTTTTCCAACAAGGGTTCCGTTGCACACATGCTGGATGAAGAAGCTAAGGATAGGAGAAGAGCAGAGTGAGGAATTTCCATGATAACTACTAAGTAGGTACTGTAAACCAGTACACCTGACCAGAGCCGGATTTAGACCTCATAGGGCCCTAGGCAGGATACTGTTTTTGGGGCCCCTCCCTGCAACAATCCATAGCACTATATTTTTGCAGCCTACCATATACCCCTATAGTTACGTAGAAGTGAAAGCATGTGCCGCCGCATGCCTACCATATACCCCTATAGTTAAGTAGATATGAAAGTATGAAAGCATGTGCCGCCGCGCAGCCATGTGCCGCCAAAGGAGGTGAGGGCGTGGCTTGCATCTTTGGGGGCGTACCTAACATGTGAAAAGAGCAAGGCCACCCTGCTGCAGAAAAAGGCACCCCTAAATAATTACCAAGCAGTCCCGTTTTTTTAAGTAGTTGGGTCAAAACAACATAATAAATATTGAAGTCAGGGCAGAAATACTTAAGTTGTTTGCAAAAATAATACGCATAAATCCAAGTATGTGCTCTTGTCACTTTTGTCCCTCTATCATCACACTGTGCCCCTTCATTGTCACTTTTGCCCCTTCACAATATCACATGTGCCCTTTCACCATCACCTCTGTGCCCATCACCATCACCACCTCTGTGCCAATCACCATCACCACCACTGTGCCAATCACCATCACCACCTCTGTGCCCATTACCACCTCTGTGCCCTTCACCATCACCACTTCTGTGCCAATCACCATCACCACCTCTGTGCCTCTTCACCATCACCACCTCTGTGCCCTTCACCATCACCACCTCTGTGCCAATCACCATCACCAATTCTGTGCCCCTTCACCATCACCACCTCTGTGCCCTTCACCATCACCACCTCTGTGCCCATCACCACTTCTGTGCCAATCACCATCACCACTTCTGTGCCAATCACCATCTCTGTGCCCTTCACCATCACCACCTCTGTGCCCTTCACCATCACCACTTCTGTGCCAATCACCATCACCACTTCTGTGCCAATCACCATCTCTGTGCCCTTCACCACCTCTGTGCCCATCACCATCACCACTTCTGTGCCCCTTCACCATCACCACTTCTGTGCCCCTTCACCATCACCACTTCTGTGCCCCTTCACCACCTCTGTGCCCATCACCATCACCACTTCTGTGCCCCTTCACCATCACCACTTCTGTGCCCCTTCACCATCACCACTTCTGTCCCTTGTTTTACTTACTTTTCTATTGCGCGCTGCTCCTCCTCCGTCAGTCCAGATGAAAAAAAAAAAAAAAAAAAGAGAGAAAGAGTCACGTGATCGCTCGTCGGGTCCCGGCAGCCTCTCCTCCTCTCTCTATCACTGAGAGGAGAAGAGGCTGCCAGGACCCGATTCGCGGCACCCGACCCCCCCTCCTCCGATTCGCGGCACCCCCCCCTCCCCCGACTCGCGGCACCCCCCCCCCGCACGAGTCGCGCGGGGGGGGGGGGTGCCGCGAGTCGGGGGAGGGGCCGATTTTTTTTTTTTTTTTTTTTTTTTTAAATTACTCCTGTCCCCCCCAGCTGTGCCCCCCCAGAGCCGCTAGGCCCTAAGCAGGTGCCTAGGTTGCCTAGCGGTAAATCCGGCCCTGCACCTGACTGTGCAGAGCAGTACAAAAAGCACGATTATTAAAACAAGTTAAAGGGCTGGGGTTGGTGTATTTTTAGATTGCAGATATCAATTTCCCAATTGTTAAGAATTACTTTCATCAATCATTAGTTGGAGTCAGCCACATTTCTATCAGACTACTGCACTTAGGACCCAACACAGTGTTTCAGCCATACATCCACCTTGTGCTTCTGCCGGTCCATGCTTCATCCATGTTCTCTACATAAATATTTTCCCCAATGTCCACAATGGAACTTATAGCGAAGGATTCGAAAAACATGAATGATGCAGAGAGTGGAAGAAAATGATTGTCACAATGATAATAAATTAATTGCATTATCTATACAAATATCCCCCATTTGACATCAAATTTATGAGCAAATAGTGGTGTTAAATTGGAGGTCAAACTGGTGATCTTTTTAATGAAATATAGAGTTAATTTACTTCCATTTAAGGACAATTTATTCTCACTTCAGACTTCTGTTTGTTTTTTAGAATTCTTTCCTAAGAATTTATATTTTTCATCTTCCCCCCTAGTTTATTAAACAAAACTCTGCAATCAGCACCGTTGGGAGTCCAAGCAATTAATGGGTCTCTGTCACTGGGTAAAAACAAATGTATGTAGCTGTAGATAGATAATACTTAACACCTAAGTATAACTTACCTATTCATAGTTAATTAACTAAAATGATCATCCATTAAAAAAAATCTTCTAATGCAGTTATTATAAGATAGACAGTTGGTTCCTAACAAAAATCAATAAAAGTGAGATAATAAAACATGCCATTCTGCTCACAGCATTTGTAAATTGCTTTGTTTCTAATACATTTCTGCTAACAAAAATAACGCACTAAGAATAGTTAGTACTTGCAGAAATGAAACACCCATTCTGGCTAACAAGGATATGTTTTTCCTATGCAAATTCATCTAAACCCAGAAATTAGCAATGACTGCTAAATTAACACACTTGAAGAGCTTGGCTAGCTTTAATAGGCAGACAAATGGTCTTGTTACATTGTAATGGTGCCAAGCTAATTGAAGTGATTACTGTTGCTCATGAGCAGCACCATTGAAGCAAAAGTCTTTTAAATTATCCATAGACGTTAAATGTCAGACACTATTGTGTAATTATACTTTGTAAATACTGAATGTCATAAGGCATCACAGGTAATTGAGGTTTACAGAGAAGAGCATTTTTTTTTAAAACCTAATTGCGCATCAACTCTTTGTCCCTTGGTATGACAGCAGTTTAAGGCAATCAAGAAAGTTACTGCGCACAGTACATGTGACTTTGTAAGATAATGTAAAAATCATGTTCCTCGCCTTTTTAATAATTGATTTATTAACTATGTTCTGTGTGACCACGTGTTGTTTTTTGTGTCATAATGACATTGTGTATCACTTGACTGCACTGTAAAAGTTATAAAAATGTAGCAAGAAACTATACTTTGCACTATTTTTACACACAAATACACACATCTTTCCTGCTTTATTGTCACATGAGTACATTATTCATACATTTTTGTAATAATAAATATGTGTCAGAAAAAAATTTAAGGTTATCAATAGGTTTTTATTGTCAGTGTGTCAGTGTATTTATTGTATGTGTCAGCTCAGACAACTGTGAATGGGACATTTTCAATCATTACTATTCTTGAAAGGCCACTCACCGTATCATTGTGATAATAGGTTCAGGTAAATCAAGTCCCTGCTCACCAGTGACTCTCTGCTGACAGATGATATTTGTGCCCACCCTGGCCCACAAACTGTCTGCCACACTATATAACCAGACAAGTTAGCCACAAAATGTATGGCTTGAAAAAATAAGACACAACAATCATCAATCAACATCTGTGTGTCACCATTGTCAACCAACCCCTAAACACCATGGGCAGCGTGGTGGAATAGATGTGAGCATTTCGGCCTCACAACACTGGGGTCATGAGTTCAATTCCCAGGACCTTAGCTGTGTGGAGTTTGTATGTTTGCGTGGTTTTCCTCCGAGGGATAAGGTTTCCTCCCACACTTCAAAAACATACTAGTAGGTTAATTATATAGAAAAGAAGGAGAACGCTAAGGTTGTATACATACAAATTTATTATAATTAAATTGTCTAATATTAAATTGACATTAGTTAGTCTCTCTTGGGCTGTGTGTATGATAGGGAATTTAGATTGTAAGCTCCAATGAACTGATGTGAGTGAGTACAACAGGGCTGCGGAATTAGTGGTGCTATATAAACAGCTTATGATGATGAATCCTGGCTTATTTTAATGATCTGGCAGCATTTGGCATTTAGCAACGGTTTTTATCCTATCAACTCTCTACTGATACAACAATGCTATAACTGATGTGGTCTTAATGTATGTTATTTGGTTCCAGGCTGTGTGGCCTGTGTACATGTCATTCTTATGATGGAGACTCCAGTGGCATGAATATGGGGAAAGTGGAAAAAGGCATGACCAAAAGTTATGTCACTGAAAAGAAACAATATTTACACATATAATTCCACATTATCAGGAAATTCAATAATAGAAATGTAAGTGCTTTGCTTTTGACTCAAAGCGGAGCCATATGTAATATCTAGGTATCACATGTAACACATCTCTATAAAAACAAAGGTGACAGAGGATTTCGATGCAAGGGGGACAGAAGGGAGCAGCACAGGTAATGTTTAATAGGATTACTATTCGTATGCTCCCTCATTCCACCTTGACTTCTCAGGCCATGACTCCTGATGGATGGCCACGTAAAGTATGGAGGAAACAATTGAATTGCATAGCTCTTATTTGCCTTGATGTATAGACACTCAAATATGTTAAAGCCTGCACATCACAATAATATTTTTAACATCCAAAATACTATTAGAATTCACAAAATAATACATACAAAGATTACCATAGAGCTTTAGCACAATTACAATTTCTACATATTTTTCTAATAATGAAAAATAATAACAAGTAATAGCAAGTACATTTAAAAAAAGAAAATATAATATATAATATACAGTTGGCATTATTGATGTGAATTAATAGCAAGGTAGAACAAACTAACTTTCACAAAACATAAATAATGTACTGAATATACTATACTATCATCCTACTTATATTATTTTTTATTATCTCCGCTTTATATTATCTATCTAATTGTATTCTCAGTTCTATACGTAAAGTCTTTTTACCCTTGACAGTGGTATTTTGCATGTTGTCACAGAGGCAAATGTATCCTGTGTATGATTGGTAAAATGCCGTCTTCCAGGAAACAAAATGAAATCTGATGGATCCTGATCCCCACGAGGCAGAAAAACATACTTTTCTTGAGGCACTTGCTCTCCTAATATAATGCATTAGCAACTTGCCAGAACTGTCTCTGCCATATTGTTTCTATTTAGAAAAAGTATAAATGAGATAAAACTGTTCTGTCATTCGCAAAATCCATCGCTTGAAGCTAGATATGAACGTTGAAACAATCTTTCTTAAGGAAACAACAAACATGATCTATCTGACAGGAAATGTATCAAAACATGTTTATAGGCAGCGAGATCTTAAAAGTGCAAATTGACACGGATTGCAAAAGAAAAATATTTTCATTTATGTTTAAAGTTCCTGTCAAATTTCTTTTCATGAAAATTAGCCAGGCATCATATTTTAGTATTTCACCATTCTTATTAGGTAATCTTATAGTTAACTAACTGCAGGAGTGGAAAGCATGGCTGCTATATAACATTAGGCCCGGCGCTCCCATTAGGCTCTGGGGGGTGCCACAGAATTAAAATGACTTTAAAACTGTTCGGCGACCGCTGACCATACCTTCCACGGCCGCCGTACAGCTTCCGATAAACTCACGGGGAGGGGGAAGGGGCTATGGATCACCACCACCGCCTCTCTGCTCCGTCTCCTCCCCTCCACTCACTGACTGACTGTCGGGCGTGACATCATCATCACGGTCCAACAGTGTCAGTGAGTGGAGGAGAGGAGACGGAGCAGAGAGGAGCAGCTTTATGGAGGCAAGTAAAGGTAAGGAAAGACGTGGGGAGGGGGAAGGCGGATTTCGAAAGTGTGTCGGGGGGGGGGCGCGGATTGCGAAAGTGTGCCCGGGGGGGGGGCGGTTTGTGAAAGTGGGCCTAGGGCGCCAAGGACCCTAGCACCGGCCCTGTATAACATGTTGTAATCCGCAAGCAGCAAAATAAAATAATTTCTTAATAACAAGGGAGAACTTTGGATCCAATAGTTGCTGGGTCATTTAATAAATTAGTACTTCTGAATCCTGACTTTAACTGCCCTTTTGGACTTCTATAGACAGGCACGGGCTGGGAGATGTCAGCCCGGGGGGCGCACAAGTGGTCGCATCCCTTGCCGCCGGTGAAAATGTGTATATTGCATCTGGGGGCCGGCCGGCCTAGCCCCCGGCCCTAATAGCGGTAAGACTGAGCTGGCCCCCTGCCCCCCTGCCGCCCGGGCCAGCCTGCCCCTGTGTATAGATACTGGTGCTGGGTTGCCAATTCTGTCATGATGTCAACATCATGAAAATCACCATCGATCAGCCTTACATTGAAAATAGTTGCATTTGAAATTCTCTTCATAATAGCATTTTAACATTAGATTACTCAGCATGACATGCCTTCTATAGATACTGTAACCCATTAATGAAGTGTCAACATTGGTACAAACATTAATAGGTACTTTTAAAGAAATTCCAGTTCAGTAATATTTCATGTTTGTGCCATATACTGTACATTGTTATGCAATTTTAAGCATTTTAAAATTATATCCAGGGAAACTTTGATGCCGTGCAGGTGCATCAAGGCATGTCATGCCTAGCTGGGCCTTGCTGTACTAAAGATATAATCGTGATATATTTACTGAGCTTTATTAAAATATAATTTTTTTGCACATGAAATACAGTATTTTAAAAAATATCATATAAATTCAAGAATATTAGACTAAATAATGAAATTTGCACCTGGTATACAAAATCAGAGGTCCATAATTTAAAATAGGGACAATTTCAGGGACGCATCCTTAAAACCTGAGGCTGTAACTGGAAGCTATAGACAATTTGCAATAATGGCTTTGGTGTATCAAAACACCCTTTTATCAAGTTAGAATGAAACCACTGCAATGTTGAATAAATAGATTTTTTACATAATAAGCTACATCATAGGGAGCTTCTTCTGAGCTCTCTGTTATATTATCTGATATAGCATTTATGTCTTTAGTAATGAGAAGGAAATTGTAAATGACTTTGTTATTGCCTTTAATGATGATTCTATCTTTCTCACATTAGTAAGACATCTCTGTACATGGGGAGTGATTATGTAAATGGTCCTATCTTTCTGGCTTCTGCATTAAGCTTTCACAACTACCTGACGTATTTATTTCTTAAAGTGGACATATCTTCCCTCCTTGAACTATGTATGTGTCCTGAAAGCATAAAATATTGAGTAGTCTCATTGCCTGCATTACAAACAAGAAAAAATGTTGTGAATTATATTTTTGTCTTTCTCATTTAAGGAAGTTTCTCTTTTGACCTTCAGTTTTCATCTCTTCCCTCTCTCTCATTTCTGTATGGAACTGCAAGCAGAAGGGCAGGAAAGGTCATTATAAGGTGTCTTCTCTCTTTACATCATTGATGGGCAACCTGATACACTACAGGGGCAGCATGGTGCGGCCCTCTATCATTCATAATAGCCAGAGATTTCACGGAATCTCTGTAATAAGGTAAAACAACACAATTAATCAAAGAAAGAGGCACCAATCTCTAATACCATATTAGCAGGCATATTAAACAAGTGTTACAGGCAGAAAGGAGCTGGGGGTTTGGGGTGCACGTTTTGACCATCCCTGCTTTGCACACATGAAATAGACTGAAACTGGTAGCCATAGTTTGTTGACTAAAACAAGCAGAAAAACATTGGGCTAATTTTCGGTTTAGCTGGTCAGAAAGTTCCCCTTAAAAATTTTGGTATTCAGTTATCAGGATGTTGCACTGCTACCTGTGCACTTAAAGTACTGTAACCCACAGCAACCAATCATTGTTTCATTTCTAGTGCTATTTAGGCAATGAAAGCAAAGGGCTGGTTGCTGTGGATTACAGCACCTATTGTGCAGAACTACCTGTGCGACAGTTTTCATAAATGTATTTTTCCTGTTGTGACTTGCTGTCTTTATTTTATTCTGGTTCTATACAATTTGATAAGATATAGTACTTCTGTATTTTAAATATGCATAATGTATTCTTTTTATTGGCAGTAACATTTTAGCTTTTTTTCATTAATGCAAATTACTCAAATAAATTGTATCTTCACTGATTTCTAAATGAACAAAATCAGCTCAATCATATTTTAGGTGTAACTTTAACCCAAACAACACGTTGAGGTCAATTTGGTTCAGAATGGAAGGCAACAGTTATTAAAGGAGAGTTCAAACGAGATTTGGAGTGAAGGAACTGGAATTAAGTAAGCTGGTTATATTACTTATTTGCTGGTGAATTAAGATACTATTCTTAGAGTGAAGAGTATAGGGATAGTGTGGGGAGTCCTGAAGATGGGGGTTTGTGTAATGCCCTTTTGCTAGTGCAAGACTGAGATATCTGTTGCAAAGGCAATAGGGATTATTGAGAGAGTGTGGTTAGGTGTGATAGACTGAGTTTGATCTGTTTCAAGTGATATAGATGTTTGTTTGCTGAGCTAACAAATTGTTACTGTTATAGGTACATAAAAAATAAAGCTGCTGTACAGAGAGAAATGTGTTTGCCACCCACCATTTCTTGTGAATACAATTCAGCACATGAGAAGCAGCCATTTTGGCATTACAGAGAAAATTGTGCTATTTTCTATGAAAATCTGTGTCTGTATTTATTCAAGAGCCAAGTGATTTATCCTGTTACCTGCTGTGTGTGATTACACATAATTTATTCAAGTGATTGTGTTAGAATTAAAGTAACTCATCTGCATAGAGTGAGAATGTTCAACTGTGTTATTGCTGCTAGAGGAGAGATATAACTTGATTACCAGGGATGAAGGAAGTCCAATTTAAGGATCATCTGCATATTTTAGGCATATGCATAAACTGTGATGGATCACAGGCCACTAATATTGCCTCAGCAAGAGAGCTAAAACTATTATTGTGCATTTACATGTTTTAAGGGTTTGGATGTGCTACAGTGTGATGCAAACTGTGTAAAATACTGTGAAATTATTGCATAATCTGTGTAAAAAAAAAAAACTGCTAAGGGAAGTACTGCTGCAGGCTACTGTGCATTCAAACCAGTAATTAAAGTGCCAAAGGTACCTCATTCATAGGCATTCAGCGAGAGGTAAAGGTAGTAGTGCAAGGGAAATTATAAGAGTTGCTATACAAAGTATTAGCTTTCTAATATTTAAGTAATTGTTGCCTCAATTGTGGTATGTTGATTTGTTTTATGCCCTGCCATTATTATATGTCAAAGATATATTTTTGCTATAAAATACAGAACACTTGCTTTTGCCCAATCCACATCTAATAAATGTGCCCGGTGGCTTCTACACCGATTCTTGTGTCCCGCTAAAGTGATTCATGTTAGTGGTCATAGTTATAGTGGTGGGGAAGGTATTGCCAAGTCTCTCCTTGATAGCAATAGTCCCGGACAGTCCCCAGATGAGAATTCTTACTGGGAGGGGGGCAATACAGTCCTCTCTCCCACAGCGCCCAATCTGTACTTTTGAGCATGCGAGTGCCCTGTGCATGAGCAGGGAAGCTCTGTTTCTGCTGCACTGCTCTGTGATTGAAAAAGATTACAGGCATTGATGGAACTATCTCCATTGTAGGATATGCGTCGGCTATGGACCCCACTCGCCTCTGGGCCCTGTAGCCATTGCACCCACTTAAACTGCAGTAGCTCCACCACTGGTTGCCAGCAGTTCCATGATACCCAGGATGTTGTTTTTCAAATGATTTCTTAATACTCCATACTGAGGTCATTTTGTATTGGCGGGGTTTACCTATGCATAACTATTTCATTGAAGTTCCTTTTATATTTAGGCCGCATCCTGATATTCTTTATTAGATAAATATGACGCATATACTTCAGGTGCATACATTTCATCAGACTTCAGGTGCATACATTTCATCAGTGTGTGCTTCTTTATCCAGAAATGAAAATTCTTGACAGTGCAAATGCTGTTTTGCTTCAGAAAGAAGCACATGGATTGGTGGGGTAAGATGTTGAAGTTTGTAGGAGTAGATCGACTCCAGGGAGGAGTTGGGTGCCTTGGGGATGTTGCTTGCTGAGTATGGGTTAGGTAAATGAGCTGCCCACCATCAAAAAAATTGATTTTGTTTCATGGGATGAGATTATAATGAAATAAAGAAGTAAAGATGGTAAGGTAGCTGCATTGTAGGAGGGTGCACAACACTTTCATCTTTGCAAAAAAACTTAATTTTTCCACCACCTCTGAGATTAGAAATCATCCTACACTTTTAATTGGACATATTTTGTAAATCCCAGGTGCATTTTGCAGAAAAGTTCAATTCTATGCATTATGCACTTCAAGCAATGTGAAAAAAATATTCAAACATACAAAAGTAACACATGCAATAAAAACAGTCCCAATGTCCCCTTACTTTCATCATTGGGTTAAGAAATAAATGAAGCTAAAACTGGCAGTATTTTAGAAGAAAAATGGAAAAAGTGGATGATCATAAAATACTGGGCTTTGAAGTGACATTTCACTACTTCCACCATGCACATTTTCAGGTGTATCCACAAAATCGTAAATCTAGGTGCAGAACGATTTTCCATGGACAGATCCAAATGACCATGCACCCTGAATCATGCTAAGCAGCAAAGAGGTATATTGAGAACCACAGGCCCCCATTTGTTAAGGTTCAAATGATTGTGTGCGTCAGTGCATGTATGGAATGCTGCATACATTGAGCAGAAGCAGGTATAGAGACCTCAATGAAATTGTGTTTTTCTGGGCAGTGAATCTCAAAGTTAAAGAATAAGAGAAAAGGAGTTGTTTTAGCTTCAGGCTTTCACGGGGGGAACAGACATACTATGTTCTCAATCATCAATGGAGAGTTCTTTGTCTTCCTCACATACAAAGTAGCTTCTCTAATTTCCATTTGGACCAAACTAATCCACCAATCCATTTGTCCCACATCTGGCATAAAAGTGTGATTACCTCTGGAAGTTGCAAGGTGCTACAAGCAAACATATGTAGTTAAGATGCACACAATAGGAGGAGAAGAAGAGTTTTCGATTTTTTTTTTATACTAGAATGCATTTCAGAGGTATACAATACACAGAGATTTTGTCATTGTTGCACTGCCCAATCAGGGACCTGGATTAACATCAAAGTAATTAACGGCAGCCCATTTGGAGGTGGTGCTTGTTGTGATAATTCTCCCTACCCTCTCAGATGTTGTTAGCTACTTTAATGATAAATCCTACGTCTGATTGTGCATTATAATATACTGTGAAATATCTGGATGAGATGAACTTCCAACCAGTAGGTACACAAAATTCTACCAACAAAATCCGCTTTTATCATTAAAGTGCAAAACAGGCCTTGACATTTATGGCTCCTGAAATGTGGGCAAAACAATTATGTCACAACTTTTTGTGTATTTTAGATTGTGGTGGTTTTTACATTTTCTTTTTGCTAAATGAACTGATTGACTTAACATTCCCGCCAAAGTACATGCATACATAATAAAATAGTCTTTAAACAATAACAATATGAATTTTAAAGTATCTTTACAAACCACGAAATAAAAACTAAATGCCAAGTAGAAAGCTCATATTACCAGTGTGCGAATGTATTTCCTGCAGAACACTGTGAGCTGTAAATGTTACACAGTGTTTTTTTTCTGGTGATCAGATGCAGAAAAGATCAATAAGAGGATCTGAGACCAATTATTTTTGTAAAAATACTTTCTGTGACAACAGTCAAAGCCCCCAATGGGTAACATGTAAGAACAGAGCCTAATTAGAATTTTTTCAATGTAATCATTAACTCACATCTAACACCTACAAGAGTATTTTGTTTAAACTAAAACATGACCTGCTTGGCAGAAAGGCCTTGTAAACTGTCTATAAAAAAATATGAGACAGCAAAGGTCAGTGCAAGCACTCATTTGAATTTCAATTAGAATCCAAGTTCAATGTGTGTAACTAGGCTTACAGTATATTGCTTTCAGCTCTCCCCTCTCATGCCAGACAATCAAGTCAGAAAATTCCATGTGGATTAATTACTGAAGATGCAAAACATGTATTAATTTCAATATGCCGTAGTTAAAGCCTCTTTTCTTGCATTGATATTTGTCCTATTTCGCCTCCTTGGTGC
This sequence comes from Mixophyes fleayi, assembly GCF_038048845.1. Taxonomy (NCBI): domain Eukaryota; kingdom Metazoa; phylum Chordata; class Amphibia; order Anura; family Limnodynastidae; genus Mixophyes; species Mixophyes fleayi. Next base: position 290,500,346 of record NC_134402.1, read on the forward strand.
TCAGATTAATATATTTATACACAGAGCCATATAAAGTCGTATTTGGTCACATGATATAACCTGTGGTGTGCGAGACAGAGGACCAGTTGGAGACAGACCAGAGGTCGGTCCCTGGAGAACTGGTTTCCCGTCTGACAGGAGCTCATGAGAGCCCTGCGCAAGATAGAATTACAGAGAGAAACAGAGGAATAAATCAAAAGTGTGCTAGAGAGACCCAAGATTGTTACTGTGGCCAGTTGGAGACAGGAAGGAGTCTTGTCACTGAAGATCTGGAACCAGGCCAAGTGACCACAGTGGCTGGCTGAGGGGGTGAGGGGTGGGGGACCTGAGCAGTACAAGGACTGAGAATTGTTGTGTTTTAAGTCATTACAGAGAAATTGGTAAACAACTTAGCGGTCAACTTAGTGATTAGCACTTCCTATGGGGGCTAAATGTATTATTTTCTTTAAGCCAATGTTATTGTGGTTTTCATTTGCTGACCATTAAATCTAATTTGTTTAAATTACTTGGTGGAGAACCATGTTTGTTATCGAAACACTGATCAGTGTTTATAGATAACATATTTGTAGCCTTGTAGTTAGTAACACCAAATTCAGATGATATAAACATTCACTTGGAAGTTGAGAATATAAAATGAAGATTTAGGCGTAGTGGTTAGCACTTCTGCCTCACAGCACTGGGGTCATGAGTTCAATTCCCGACCATGGCCTTATCTGTGAGGAGTTTGTATGTTCTCCCTGTGTTTGCATAGGTTTCCTCCGGGTACTCCGGTTTCCTCCCACACTCCAAAAACATACTGGTAGGTTAATTAGCTGCTAACAAATTAACCCTAGTCTGTGTGTGTGTGTGTGTGTTAGGGAATTTAGACTGTAAGCCCCATTGGGGCAGGGACTGATGTGGGTGAGTTCTCTGTACAGCGCTCCAGAATTATAAGGCGCTATATAAATAAATGGTGATGATGATGATGATTTAGTGGGACAGACCTTTTGTTGATTTCTTAATTAATATTTTTACTGAAATATGAGTTTTAAAATGAATCTCCCTGAAACGCACTGCTACACGTTTGTTCTTTCAGACTTTTTAGATGGATTCTAAAATGAGATGTGTAGGTAAAGGTATGATTTTTTTTGGGGTCTTATCTTCATGTTGATATAAATTTCATAGCATTACCATGAAAAAAAAAGAGACTGTCATGATCACAGCAGCCAGCCTTTAATGGATACTTGAAAGCCTTGTGCAATAAATCCATGCAAAGTGCTCCGTCTCCCCCAGTTGCCTTGTAAATAGGTTGCTTTTTCTGAATATTTTCTCATAATACTTTTGCCCTGGAGCGCTGGAATATATATTCCCTGGTATAAAAAATTTAATGTAATATTTCACACTGAGCAATGTTAAGATCAAAGTTAGATGTAACATTCAGTACTGGAAAATATGGACCTGCATCCAAAAGTTATTACTTGCTTTAATCTCTATCTAGCAAATCTCTCCCTCTCTATTCATCATCAACATTTTAATTTGCAGCTTCAATCAAGAGTAATTTAAACCACATAATATAAAGCACATCCATGGCACTGCTGTCCCCCTGATGTTGCTTGTTCATACCTAGTTATGAACACATTAATAATGATGTATTGCAGCTCAGGGTGCAATTTCTGGGTGTGATAGATTACAGATGAGCATGATCATTCTAAAATAAAATTAAGTTGTATTTCAGAGAAATCTGTGTTTGTTTGTATGTTTATATCTCTATCAAGCAGCTTCATCTATTCTCTGTGGTATCACAAAACTGATATTACAGTTCTGGCAGACTATTAATTCAGTTCATTTGGCATTTAGATTTAAGAATACTTCTGTTTTTTTAATGTGAGTGAAAATACTGACAAAAATAAAGTAACGATTTAGATTTAACAGAGCTTTCCTGAGAATGTTTATTTTCCTTACATAGTATATCACGAATGAAAAGACTGGGTCAGCTTGTCTCCAGTGTTATATGGACATCTCTGACCACACTCCTTTTAAGCAGACATGTTTATTAACCCTCAGTGGTGTAACACGCAAAACATTCCCCAGGGTCCAGGAAACATATGTGAGCATATATGTAACAGTGCCATCTATGGCCCATGCTATTAATTCAATTATAATTGCAAGTTGCATTATAACAAAAATGTATATTAGACAGGAGTCCAAATTTGAGGACTCTGTCCCCCCATCCTGATCAGGGTAGCTTTGTCTTGTAGAGTTGTGATGTATGCCCCATTTTCTGCTGCTCTGCATAACAGAGCAGCAGTGAACGGGTGCCACACACACCTGTCACTGGTACATGTGGCATGGAAGTGGGCAGGGGAATAGGACAGGGGTGGTTTAACACATTGGAAAAGCTAGGCATACCCCTGTGGTGTTAGAGCATGTTTTTTTTCTTGTGTGTACAACGATTCCTCAACTTAATAAACTTAATAAATTAGGAGATAAAAAGAAGGTATTACTTAATCAGCTAGTTGTCATTATTGATCTTGGTTTTGTAGATAATCCAAAGGGTCAACAGAAACTGGTATGAGCGCTAATCACTAACATAGGCCTAGAGGGTAAAATGTAATAAAAATGGACATATAAACATAATAAGAAATGGGCAAATATGTACAATCCAACATATATCAATGAGTGATGTAAAGTGAATAGTCTATGAAATCCAATGTCATGAAATTCTGCATCTTGGAATTAAAATGATGAAGAATTGGTCTCCATTTCCCAAAAAGAAGGAAAGAATTAAAGGGTCCTCCTTTTATTTCCTTCTTTCTTCCCTCCTCCTCTGAATTTATGGGAGACTTTTTCGGATGATTTTCCAGTATTTGGAAAACAAAATAATCCCATAGTGACTTACTATGATGATGTTACCAATGTCCATGGGTTGCCAAGGAGAAATATCAATCTATTTGAATTTCCACAATGTGAATATAGTAATGATGTGAAAAAGAATATACCATTAGATAAGTATTTGGTATGCACAACGCTTTTAAAACTTCAATATTTTAATTGATATGTATCAAAACATACAAAAGATATAAAACATGTGGAACTTGTGTCCCCAAATCAGATCTAAGGACTTCTATCAGAAATAAATAGGCACTTTTAACCAATGTCCAGGCTGGACTTACATGTGTATGGACAAGCTGAGAACCTGAATACTCGGGTGTTAACATCTAGACATTGATTGAGGCTGTGCCTATTGATTGTTTATTTCCGGTAGGAGTCCTTAGATCTGCATTGGAGACAGTTGCTTCAGTTATCACTTTAGTAGCATGATCTCTTGCTCAGAAAGTATAAGACTGTATTGTTCTTCCTCTGAAGTGAAGAGAATATGTGTCCAATTCCAGATCAGTTCTCCTTCGTCAGTGTGGACTTTATAGGATCTAGTTGAAGTATGCAATCATACTGTGGTTGGAGTTCCCCATTTTTTCTTGCTGTTTAGATGTACATAAACATAGTCTCTGATCTGAATTGACAGCAACTTCTTTGTTGCATTGTGTCTGTTGATACCTCCAATGTTTTTAGCCTTTTCCCGTTTGACCACTTTCGCACTACATTATCATCCACAGTTGGAATATGTGTCCTGACCTCCACCCATAAGAAGTTGTGCTAAGCTGTAGCCTTTATTGTGTCAATTTATATTTCAAAAGAGCAAAGCATATTCTGTCTCACAGTTTGCCTGAGGGTAGCGAGGACAACTAATTACATGGTGAAAGTAGCATCCTTTGTGAAACTCAGATACTGTGAGTTGTAATCTGTCTCTGAAAAAACAAAATCAAATATATACTCTTCTACTGCTGTAACACTGCTGTGTGTGGTGTCATGCAAAAGAAGAATTTCCAAAAGTCTTGAAAAGTAGTCCACCACAACTAAATAATGCATATTCTGTCACACTTAAGGTATCACAGGTGGTCCGATAGCTAGGTAGTTCTAAGGTAAACAGGTATACAAATCTAAAGTATCTAACAAGTAAATTCAATAATCCCAAGGCAGAGGGAGGTCCGGTGGAAGTATCAAATGATTGCAATCCAAATGACAAAAGGGAGCAAGGTTCTATGAAAGCATCTAGCTCAGATTCCAAATCAATACACAAGCAAATACTTCAAACAGGATGTGTCTTTTATAAAAGCCCAAACAGGAAATTATACCCAAGATGGAAGCTACATGACACAGTGCTGGCCATCTTGGAAAAGGGCTATTCTAAGGGCAAGTTCATAACAGAGATCCAAGATGGAATCTTCATGAAACTGTCCTGACCATCGTGGATGAAGCATATTCTATGGGCAAGTTCATAAAATATCCTTTCACTCAAGCAAGTCAACAACTAATTTCTATCAAAATGTACTTGATAAGTTGCAGTTACAGAATGTGTCACATTTTATTATGTCTTCACCTACCCTGGCTATATTGTCTGCTTGGCCTGTGCTCTATGTTTTGTCACTCCAAAATTTCTTTCATGGAGAAAGTACATGTGGACTACTTTATCATTCCGCAGAGTTAGATATTAGGATTGTTTTCTAAGAAATGTATTTATATCTTGTGCCCAACTGTCATCTTTTGTATTATGCGTATGAGCTCAGAAGTAAACTGATCGGCAGCTGCCTAATATATCAGCGTGTTTTTTTAAAGCTACATACACCACAACTAGCAACGAGGATTAATCTGCATTCATTACTGTATAAAGAAGTCACCAGGAGACCAGCAGTAAATCATATAAAGTGAGAGCCAGTGTAAAAACTACTTGTGTACAGTCAATTGTGGAAAATCCCCCCAAGGGTTAAAACGTTCATAAAAATATCAGAATACATTGGCATGGTTTCAGTCTCTGATGGCACTATAGAAGATTGGGCCACATGGTTAGAAAAAGTGGAACTTTATTGTGATGCAAATAATGTTAGTGGCAAAAAAAAGCCAGTCCTAAGTGTAATTGGAGTGAAGAAATACAGTTTGTTAAACAGTTTATTAAGACCAGTAAAACCCAACGGGAAAACATTTCAGGAAATTGTTGATGTTCTACTGAACCATTTAAATTGCTTGTAATTGCAGAAATGTTTTTTTTTCATAAAAAAAGTCAATTTAAAAGTGAAATATTTCTGCATATGTAGCAAAGTTTAAAACGGTTATCTAAACAATTTGGTGTGGACCTCTCAGATGCAATATGAGAAAGGCTGCACAGTGAATGCACAGTGAAATTATTCAAAGGAAATTATTATCTGATTTAACATTAGACTGTGCAGTATCTATTGCAATTTAAGTAGAGACAGCAGCAAAGGATGCCTCACAGTTACAGCAAAAAGGTCTTAAATGTGTTCACACTCACACATTATATTATTATACCCCTCCTTCTCTCACTATCTATGTATTAAAAGCCCCCCCCAATCGCACACTGTATTAACATACCCCCACCTTCCCCATTTACACTTACCTTGTAACATCCGCTGTCTGAGAGATACAGACAACCTGTCCTGCCGCTCTGCATGTGTGGCTGCTTCCTCCTATCGATGCTAGAGATAGGAGTCACATGGGACGTGCATCACGTGACAGGAGCCGTCCCATGTGACTCCTGTCTATAGCTCTGATAGGAGGAAGCAGGCGGACACAGGGATCCGCGCTGCGGCCAAATTAAGAAAGGTGGCTGGTCCCGAAGAAGGGGCCAGCCACCCACTACTACACTGACCCCCTCCGCTAGCACCCATTCCGGGGGAGGGATTCACAATTTATTTATTTTTATTTTATTTTTTCTAAAAAAGCAAAAAATACATATGGCCGCCCCTGGTCCAAATGGACCAAGAAGATCACACTATATTGGTATAACAGCTTCAATTAATTAATGTTGTCATCAAGAAACCCCCCCCAAAAGAACGATCCAGTGTCACGACCCGCTGCGCTACTCACGATGGCTCGGCTTGCCACTCTGATTGGGTCCCAGGCGTCTGACAGTCGGGACGTCACTTCCGGTCAGAGCATCCCGGTCGCCTAGGCAGCGACTGGGACACTCTCTCTGCCCTGATGCCGCGCCTGGCAGTCTGACAGCCTGATGAGGGTGATTACATTCATTGGTTGCCTGCACTCTGATTGGTCTTGTTCACTATATAAGGCAGGGGGGATTAGCCTCCCTATAGGTTATAGTGTTCACATCTGTGTTTGATGACCTGCTGCTGTTTAGCCTTCTGACTTCTGATTGTCTCACTGTCTCTGACCTTTGACTTAATCTGGACTCTGTTTGATTGCTGATTGCCCTGTTCTCTGGCTTGTTACTTGGACATCCCTGCTCTCTGCCAGCCCTGACCCTTTGCCTGTTCCTGACCATGCTATCCGCTACTGACCCCTGACCTCGGCCTGCTCCTGACAACCGCAACCATTCTGTCACTGCCTCCTATTCCTCACTGCGGTATTTCTCATAAGCTTACACTATGCTAGAGTTTAGGATCTGGCTGAGTACCTGTGAGCACGATCATCTCTATGGGAAAGGCGGCTGCTATTAGCGAAGACCTCTATTCCTAGTTAGGCAAGCTTATGATAATAGCCATTAGCTATAACATCCAGTATTATCTAATGTCTAGGATAAGGTTAAGGTTTGCCTAAATATGGGAACTCATTTTTTTCAGGATTCTCAGAAAAAAAGAGTTTAACCGTCTGTATGTCAAAGAATGGTAGTGCCTACCAAAGTTTATACAAGAATATTGGAAGAATTGCTTCATGGCCATATTGACACAATGAAAATGAAGGACTTAGCTCAATGTTATGTATGGTGGCCTGGAATTGATGATCAGATCAAATGAATAACTATAACTTTGAAGAATGTCAAAAGATTGAAAATGCCCATCAGCTGCATTACCCTCTTGGAAATGGTCCTCTTTTCCATGGCAAAGAGTTCATATTGATTTTGCAGGTCCGTTCATGGATCATATGTTTCTGATTGTGATGGATGCACATTCTTAGTAGCCTGGAATCCACCAGATGAAGTCTACACTGTCTGAGAACACAATTGCTGTTTTGAGAACTTTATTCTTTAGAATCGGGTAACCTAAACAAATCTATAGTGGTAATGGAAATTAATTTCAGTTTATTTAACAATAATTCAAGAGATTTCTGAAAAGTAATGTCATAAAACACTTCACTTCAGCATCATACCACCCAGCCACAAACAGATTAGCTGAAAGATTTGTTAAAATATTCAAAAAATCTATCAAGGCTTTGAGACACAAGCAAATTACACTACACCGTGGAATCAAAATGCTGAACATGATACTAGAGGGCAAATTCCAACAATGATATTCTTCGGCAGGAACCAGAGTTCTTGTTGGGTCTTGTTGAAACAAGATGTACGTAAATAAATCCATAACAAGCATTTCAAAAGTTTGTATAAAAAACTGACTAGAAATTTTGATGTTGTTCAAGAGGTGTTAGGACAAAATAGCAAGCGTGAAAATCATTTCAAGGTCTGGTCCCTCAATGTATACTGCTAATGTTGGAGAAGGCTTATGGTGTCGTTATGTTGATTAAATCCATAGTGTACAAAGGAGAGAAGTCAAAAACTCAAATATGAAACCAATTTAAAAGAGCTCAAATGTTTCTGAATTAGTCAAAAGTAATGTTAGAGGAACAACCTCAAATTGCTTCCACAGAAATTTTTACTCAACAAGATGTATCTCCAGCTACTTCGACCAACAAGAATGTGCAGCTTCAACTATACTTGAGAAAGTCCCAGGGGTAAATTTATCAAGACGCATGTTTCCATTGGGTTGGAAAAGTGGAGATGTTGCCTGTAGCAACCAATCAGATTCTAGCTATCATTTTGTAGAAAATACTAAATTAATTATAACTAGAATGTGATTGGTTACTATAGGCAACATCTCCACTTTTTCAAACCTGCAGCTTGATAAATTTACCCCCCATAGTCTATGAAGGTATTACTTACAGAGTCAGGAGCCCCAGGGTTTCACAACCATTATCCTGAAGGTCAATGGAGGCCTTCTCAAAAACTCAATTTATTTTCTTCATATAGTGAAGATATTTGTTTCTAATTGTCAACTGTCGTCTTTTGTATTACGTGCATGAGCTTAGAAGTAAACAGTTCAGTAAATGTTGTTTCTAATATATCTAAGTGGTCAATGTGTTTCTTCTAAACTGCATATATCACAATAGAGTTAATTTTATGATGTTCCTGGAAATCAAACCGTTATGTTCATGTAGGTGTGAATGATCTGCAGAGTGGAATTTTTGACATAGTTGTTCTATCCTGTATTAATTTTGTTTAAAACAGTTTGAAGTGCAATATCATTCTCGGTAGCGTTTTGCAGCTGTAATGTTAGCGAATGAGGTTTATCAGATGCATAGTCATTATACAAGAAGACAATCAGTACAGGTTAGATAGTGCTGTTTGAGTCATCATCATCATCAAGTATCTAGTAGTAGTGAAGTACTTTGAGCCTGAGTCATTTAGGAAAGTAAGGCAAAAAAGGAGTAAATGTTCTCCGGGACAAACCATGTTACAATGCGAGGGGTACAAATTAGTTTATTATTTTGCACATAAGTTAACTACTTGCTGCTTTTTCATGTAACACACAAATACTTGATAGATTTGTTTTTACACTGAAATAGGACATGCCCTACTCCAACTATATTTCTGTCCCCACATTTTAAATTTACCCCCCACTCGTCCAATGCAACATGGTTTTGCCTAGGTGCAAAGTTACTCCTTTTTTATGCTTTATTCTCCTTAATGACTAAGGCCCTTTGAGCAAAAAGACAGTAAACTTAATTCACAAAAAATGTGAGCTGTCAGAGTAAATGCTATTTTGTGATGTCAAACTCTTGTTACAATTGTTTATATGGAAAAGTGCTATGCAAAATGTAGCATTTTCTGAGGAGAGAAGCTGAGTGGAGATGGCGTTTTTTGCTGAATGTAAACATGTAAAATCACATGTAAAAGCAAGTTATTGTTTTACAGTAATAGATATTTAAATGAGGTTCCTTGTTTAGTACCCACAAAAGGACTTTAATTTACTACACGTTTAAAAGTGACAGACATTTGGCCTTGCCAAACACTTTTAGTTGGACACCTTTATTTGAAAATTTATTCAATAAATCACATTTTTAGATGAATTTCTACTGATGTAATCAAAACAAGTGTACATAATAGTGACAACCCCAACGTTCCCTCAGTATCATTACCTATTTAAGATATCGATGAGCCTCAAACTGACTGCAGCAGTACAAACAAGTCCAGAAATTCGACCAATTCACTAGAAACTGGAACTTGTGTTTTCAAAATTGCTTACTCTAACTGCTGGGACTGGAGATCTGGGAGAAATAATATCCAAACGATTTTTTTTTTTATTATATTTATTTTCTATGTCTTCCTGGTTTACTATGCCTATTTTAATAAAGAGAAAAGAGTACTATAATATAATTTCTTCCATTTAATGTGTTTAATTTTTTCCAGGTTTATAGAAAATAACTATTATACTGTATATCTCTATTTGTTTCCCATATTTTATCCATTTCTTTAAAAGAATACTAGACTATATAAAGTATAATAAAATAATCAATACTCTCATAAATGTGTCCATAATATGAATACCATATAAAAAAGTAGTTTTCTATTTTTGACAATCCAGACATATTTGCGTTATGCAGGAAAGTGCTTTACTCCCATATTCAATACCAACTTCTTAAATACCACAGCTTCAAGTCTGTTTTCTGTTTCTTTGTGTAAAGAGCTTCCTCCACCTTTTGAACTTTAGCCATTGTTAAAATGCCTGCCAAGTCTGAAGCTTCTGCAGGGAATATGACTTTTTCCTTTTCATCTTCCTCAGATATGCCTCTCAGGTCTTTTAGTGCATGCAAATAAGTACTGCTTCAAAAAAGGTCCCCTTGAAATCATATAACATGCATAGAGTATCCAGTATTACTTTAGTTCAAAACTATATAAAGGCGAAAGTTCAAAGAAAAAAAAGAGTACTATTTTGGAAAATGAGCCAGTGATTTCAGACTGAAACAAAAAAGATAACAAATAATATTATATTTCTATAGTAGTAAAATGTGTCTAGCAATGGGACACAACTAAACATTTGAATATGTTTGGAACCAAAATAGGCATTTGTGTTTAACAAACAAGGTGTTACTTAAAACTATGGTAAAAATGAAGATACTGCAAGTGGAAGTCTAAAAGAAAAAGGTGAAGAAAGCTATCCGGTTTTAAGTTTATGGGCAATTGATAGTAAGATTCAACTTTTAACCTTACATAGGTCTGTTAAAATTAGAGATGGGCGGGCTCGGTTCCCCGAGAACCGAACCCACCGGAACTTTACCTAACCGAGTACCGAGTCGAGCAGGCTCGGTACTCTCCCGCCCGCTCGGAATCCAAATCGAGGCCGAACGTCATTGTGACGTCGTCGGATCTCGGGGCTCGGTTCTCGCGATACTTGAAAATTATAAAAATGTCCCCCATTCTTTTGCATTAATATTTCTGGCTGTCAAAAGTACTATCTGTCAGCAGATTTAAAAAATAATTTTTAGCACTCCCAAGTGCTTTGGGGGGTCCCCCATTCTTTTGCATTAATATTTCTGGCTGTCAAAAGTACTATCTGTCAGCAGATTTAAAAAATTATTTTTAGCACTCCCAAGTGCTTTTTGGGGGTCCCCCATTCTTTATCCATTAATATTTCTGGCTGTCAAAAGTACTATCTGTCAGCAAATTTAAAAAATAATTTTTAGCATTCACAAGTGCTTTTGGGTGTACCCTATTCTTTTACATTAATGTTTCTGGCTGTCAAAAGTACTATCTGTCAGCAGATTTTTAAAATAATTTTTAGCACACTCAAGTGCTTTTGGGGTGTCCCCCATTCTTTTGCATTA